>NC_090656.1:108844539-109144539 GCF_040937935.1 Hyperolius riggenbachi | reverse complement strand
GCCATTGCTGAGATTTATGTACGCCACCATCACTACCATTGAAATAGCCCAAATAAACAAGTTTTTGTGACCCTAGGCTATGACCTCTTCGGCCTAGGGGCCCGAAACTCACCAGTCATGTTCCCCCTAAGGGTCCCTACAATGCTAGAAAATTTGGTACTGCTGAGCCATTGCCCTTTGAAAAGATGTGAGATTTTGGAAAGTGAAATAGGGAGGCAATGAAATCCTATGGGGATTTTACCAATTTTGGACCCCTGTAACTCTGGTTTGCAGAGATGTAGGGACCCCATCTTTGGAATCCAAGTCTAACAATATGTCTTCTACCTGCATGAGACATTTCGTGAGATTCAGACTTTGCTAACGGCCATTGCTGCGATTTATGTACGTCACCATCACTACCATTGAAATAGCCCAAATAAACAGGTTTTTGTGACCCTAGGCTATGACCTCTTTGGCCTAGGGGCCCGAAACTCACCAGTCATGTTCCCCCTAAGGGTCCCTACAATGCTAGAAAATTTGCCACTGCTGAGTAATTGCCCTTTGAAAAGATGTGAGATTTTGGAACTGTAAATAGGAGGCCCAATGAAAGCCTAAGGGTGATTTTACCAAATTTGGAGCCCTGTAACTCTGGTTTGCAGAGATGTAGGGAACCCATCTTTGGAGCCCAAGTCTAACAATATGTCTTCTACCTGCATGAGACATTTCGTGAGATTCAGACGTTGCTAACGGCCATTGCTGCGATTTATGTACGTCAGACTCGCCACCATTGAAATTGCCCAAATAAACAGGTTTTGTGACCCTAGGCTATGACCTCTTCGGCCTAGGACTGCATTGAACGTGACCCACGCATTGTGCGCATTCTGGACAACACCAATTACTGGGTTTATACCCTTCTGGATCCACGGTACAAACACAATGTTCCAAAACTGCTTGAAGAAAGAGCCAGACAGGTCAAAATGGAAGAATACCAGCAGGCCCTTGTGGAGACTTCAGAGAGGAGATTGACATCCTCCCCCTCCTCTAGCCAGTTGTACGCCGACAGACTGACTTCCGCAAACCCAGGACGACCAGGAGGGCAGCAAACTCAAGCCGCAGCTAGTGCCCAAAAGGGAATGGTATCGGCAGTGTCCTTGGAGTGGGAAAATTTTCTGACACCCATGCAGCAGCACACAGAACAGCAAGCGTGCAGATCCACCTCCAACACCGATCGCCTGGAGAAGATGGTCAAGGACTACATGTCAGATGGCGTAGCTGTGTTGAACAATCCATCTGCACCCTTCAACTATTGGGTATCGAAGCTAGACACCTGGCACAAACTGGTAATGTACGCAATAGAGGTGCTGGCTTGCCCGGCAGCCAGCGTTATGTCGGAACGCTGTTTCAGTGCTGCCGGAGGCATCGTCACAGATCGGCGGCGTATCCGCCTCTCCACAGAAAATGCAGACCGTCTGACTCAAATTAAAATGAATCAATCCTGGATTGGAAACGACTACGCAACACTCCCGGACCCCAACCAAGTAACATGAACAATGAACATCTGTGATGGGTTAGCGTTTCCGGTCCCTGTTTATTGAACCTCTCATCTGTATTACATTTATGACTGCATGGCGACAAAATGCAAATTGCTATCCGCCCGCTTCTTGTCCTCATGCAAGGCCTGGGTTGTTGTGTCTCAAAGCGTGGCCTTCTCCTCCTGCGCCACCCTCCTCCTGTTCCATCACGTGTGCTGCTGCTGGGTTAGCGTTACCGGTCCCTTTTCCTGGAACCTCTTATATGTATTACATTTATGACTGCATGCCGACAAAAAGCATGTTACCTGTGCAAAGAAAACAGACATTTCCCGCATTTAAAAGACAGTTTTCCCTTTTGAAACTTTAAAATCGATTTTCTCAAAAACTATAAGCTCTTTTTGCTAAATTTTTTTTCCTCTTGTACCCACTCCCAAGGTGCACATACCCTGTAAATTTGGGGTATGTAGCATGTAAGGAGGCTTTACAAAGCACAAAAGTTCGGGTCCCCATTGACTTCCATTATGTTCGGAGTTCGGGTCGAACACCCGAACATCGCGGCCATGTTCGGCCTGTTCGACCCGAACATCTAGATGTTCGCCCAACACTAGACACCCCCCACCAGAGAACCCCGTTCTCCCACCCTCCAAACCCATGGCAAATCCCCCCACCAGGAATATTTTCCACATTGTATCACATTTCTTCTACCATTTATCCTGCTGAGTAAAAGAAGCAGAAAAACCAGCACTGTTCCAATATTCAAAATCCAGCTTAGGCAAGTCCAGAATTTTACAAAATGTTTCCAAATCCTCTTTAGATCTCAAAATTGCCGACTTCCCATTTAAACTTGCAGTCAAGCTGAAAGGAAAACCCCATTTATATTTTGCCCCACCTTCCTTAATTCTTCCAACAATGGTTTAACTGTCCTTCTGATGGACAAAGTCCTCCACGATAAATCAGGATATATGTTAATCGTACTTCCATCCAATTCAATTGAACCAAAGTCTCTGGCTTTCAGCATAATATCTTCCTTGTCTGAAAAACGCAAAAGTCTACAGATCATGTCTTTAGGACCTTTATAGTCCCCTCTCCTAGGCCCCAGAGATCTGTGCACTCTATCTTGATCAATCTATCATTTTTAACCACTTGACGCCCACAGTGCTAACTTCCCCCAAGACCAGGCTCAGTTTTGTTATGCTGGGCTGTGTAGGCTTTTCAGCCTTCTGCACAGTCCAGCTTGGGAACCCAGCGATTGGACTCGCCTCCTTTTTTTGTCCCTAAGGGGACATGCCGCCAGAGGGATCCGATAGTTGCAGCACTTTGTTTATTTTTAGTTGCTCAAGCCTCTATGAGGCTCTCTCTCCCTCCTCCCTCTTCTTCCACCCTCCCCTCCGTCATCTGATTTGGAACAGGACGGCGATCCGTCCTGTTCCACCTCTCATAAGCATCAGCCAATAAGAGGACGGCGCTCCCCGGTCAATCAGAGGCCGGGGATCGCCTATGTCGTACAGCACTGCTGGGGACCGCATCGCTGTACGGATGTAAACAAAGGGGATTTATTTCCCCTTTTGTTTACAAACAGACTGCTAGCCGCGATCTGCGCCATTCGTCATCTTCCTCCTCTTCCAATTTAGCTTCAGCCAAAATTTTCCTTTTCCTTTCAGGTTCCTTAGCTGTTATCTATTCAGTACCAAAACTTCCACCACCTCCATACACTTCTGCCTGTGCCTCCTCCATCCTCTCCTCCACATTTACTGGCACCTGCGACTTCACCTCCATAAAATCTCTTATGTCCACAGTTTGAGAGCTGCTATCACTTTTTGCCCTCCTTCCTCGTGTCATACCATTAGCAAGGGATACAGGCCAATCGCACCGACCCCTCAGCAATCTCCTTTTAGTGCTTTTAAAGGCTATACTCGGTCTCACCCTCCTCCACTGTCCGGGCAACACAGTCAGCTCAGGGCAATCACCACGTCCACTTCCCCTTGCTCTCTCCTCTGCTCCGCTGACCTCCACACAGCGCCAGTGTAGACTCTCACTCTCTCGGGCTTACTTTGCGGATCCCCGCTCACATGCGGCGATACACCATTCACTTCCTGGTGACGCGGGAGCAGGGGGCGTCCTCCTACTTCATCACACTACCGGCGCCCCGCTCATCTCCCTCCAGGGCAAATTTTGTTTAGTTAGATTCCCTTCAGGTGTACTTTAATAATCAATTGTGTGATAAATAACTTCTTACTAAACATCTTACCACCGCTTTGGGGCAGAGTGCGCTCGCACTGAGAATCCTGTTCTTCCTAGTCGGCTCATACTCAGGTACCGACCCAGCACTTCCAGTAATGGGTGCGCAAATACCACTGACCCAGTCTGCGACAATCAACCTCTCACAGGACTCAGTAGCATCTATTTTAGAATTTGCTAAATGGGTAAAGACTCTACTATACCACCAACAGAATCAGAGTCGGGCAGCAAAGTCAGGCCAACAGACACAACACATATCACTCTGTCCCCTGGTGGTGGTGCAGATTCAGCCTAGCACCCATCCCCAGCCAGTCTGGTGCACACCCCAGCAGCCCAGCCAGCCTGGTACCCATCCGTAGTACCCCAGCTAGTCTAGTACCCATCCCTAGCTCCCCAGCCAGCTTAGTACCATCTCCAGTTTATTGGTTAGCTTAGTGGCCTTTAACAAAAACTTAATTGTCTTTAAACAATAATAAAAGCATACTCCATGGTGTTATGATAATGATATACACTTATGGCTGTAGGCCCCGCATATGGAACTCGACTCAGGACTCGCATACTTAAGGCCGCCTCTGCTTTGGGGTCCCTCCCATTCCCTGACTGTCCATACAGTCAAATATTATTGGCGTAAATTACTGTGGTCATGCCCAAGCCAATAGACACTGGGTATATGGCAGTTCCAAACTGCACATACCCAGTAAATGGAAGCACTCATGCCCCATAGAAAGACACAATGGGCACATGCATTTCCTCTCTGTGGGCTCAGAACTCGCGCATGCACAGTGCAAGGAAGCACTTTCATCAGGCACAAATGTTTCCAGCCCATGCAGCTGAAATCTAAAATAAGCCAGAACAGAGAGAGAGGGACTCTAAAGGAACGTAAGATGTTTTGTTACAAGCTATTTATTACTCAACTTATTTCTTCTTAATAGGTAGATTCATCCCAGATCTGCTGTACAGCTGCAGTGAGCTGGTAATGAATTTTAGGGGACATTTGCACTATCTTCTACTGATTGCTAGCAGCCCCTACACCCAGAAGGCTGAGCTTATATATAATGACTAGTCCCAAAGCCAGGCTGTGACACCCCTCCCCCCCCCCATGCGTGCACGTCGGCAGCAACCCCCCCCCCCCCCCCCCCCCCAGTCTACAACCGTACAGGTTGCATTGGCCAGTAAAACACAGCATGCTGTGTGTCATTCTCATGGAAATTATCACACCACACTGCAAAAGCTTGGTGTGGAGACGGCTTAGGGATGCAGTTGTGTGTGCGCATTAAGAACGCAATTTCTTTTAAAGAATCAGGGGTTTCCTGGTTGCATTTATTGTAAACGCAAGGGACATAGGGCTCAATTCTCTAAAGCATGATAACTGCTATCACAGCAGTTATTACCGGCTCTGCCGCAAGCAAAGGTTTTCACAGGAACGACGTTACATCTCGTGATAAGCAAAGGTTTGCGCGCAATCAAATGCACGGAAACGTGCACGTAATTGCGCGCAAACCTTCTCTTATCTCGCGAAGTAACGTAGTTCCCGTGAAAACGTTTGTGCGCAGCAGATCGCATGATAACTGCTGTGATAGAGAATCGAGCCCATAGTGTGAAAGTCCCTAAGTAGACAGAATCTTCCTTTTGCTCAATGCTCCAGTGTTGTCAGTTGCACCCATGACAGACCCAGAGCAGCACAAGCTCTAAACCCAGCCCACTGCATTGGTGGCACCGCCTGTTATAATTAGACTTTTGGTTATGTCGTTCTTCCCCTCCACAAACCTACTCAGTAAATTAAGAAAGCCAAGTTTTTCCATATGTAAGGTTGTAAAAAAAACCCCACAAAAATAAAAACAATGAAGAACAATAAAGTTTATGGGATAGTATAATTGAGGAGGAATGAATCCTCACATTCCTAATGCAAAGAGAGAACCCTGTTCTATAATTAGCACTCAAGTCTGCATCAGAGAAGCCTTGTGCCGGTTTAATTTTCCAGAGGAAACATTTATTGAAAGCTTTCTCACACTGGGTATGGCCTGTTCTTCTCTTTGCGGGAAAGATGCGATTGGCTTCCCCTGGAATGCATTTGCAGCCTCTCTGTGAAGGGCTTCAGGCTGGGAAACGTTGAGTGTATCCACATTTGTAAAAATTGATTTTTCTCGCCGAGCAATGTAGTAAGAGTTTTCTGTTTGCTATATCAGTGTGCTTTATAGATGTTTATTAAAAATAAAATTGCTTTTCACAGGGGAAAAAAAGCAATCTGTTGGATATTTAAAGCATACCTCTTGTGTATATGGATCCTTGACCTATTTTACATCGCCCTGCTACCACTTAGCCACATGTCATAATAATCACTGTGATTTAAAGTGGACTTGAACTCAGAACTTCCTCTCTGCTCTAAAAGAAAAGCAACCGCATAATAACCTTTAGGCCGGTTTCACACTGCTTACCAGCGTTGGGTGGGTGTTGTGGTGCGACGAAAAATAACATGGATATTGTAACGTGCGGGGCGAGTGGTGCGTTATACCCATGTTGCAGTGCGGGTGTTTCATAATGCACTTAGGCCCCTGTTCAATTCACTTTTTTTCCTATGTTTTCTCCTAGGTGATCTTTTCACACCTTATCATTAAAATGAGCAGTGGTCGGCGGTCTTACGGACGGGCTAGCTGAGCTCTGGAGATCATTGCTTCCAGCATACACTGGATCTTACAGCAGAGTTCCTGTCATCTTTACGCTACAGATTCACCCATCCTGTTTACCAGCCGGTGCAGGCGTTATTGAGCGGTTCCTGTGGGGATATAATTGAAGACCGAGTCACCACTAGTAACCAGGCGCTAGTTTGGTAAGCGTTTCTTTCATCTGCCATGAAGCTTACTTCAGTTCATTGTATATCTGAAGTGGGACTGGTTCCCTGTTCTAAAAGAGGCACAATACCACACCAATTGTCATACCCCTCATTGGGTCTTCACAGAAGAGTCAGCACAGCACAAGAAGGGTCAGCACAGTATTAAACTGCAGCTCTTAAAACATAGCTCTTTTATTTAAAATCCAGAAAAAAAGTAAAAAGGCCTGAGGAAAGACCTGAAACAGTGGGCTGTCGCTGGATATCAGCCCTGCACTTTTTACTTTTTTTAAATGGATTTTGAATAATGTTTTAAGAGCTGTAATACTTGGAGGTGCTGACCCTTCTTTGAAGACTACACAATACCGTCTGAGGGGTACTGAAGGATGGCCAAATCACAGCACTCCACTCTCTTCTGAAGTACCGGATCAGTTCATTTCGGCGCTGCTCTGAGGGCCGAGCACCGAAACTGGGCGCCGTCCCAGCAATACTATGATGCGCGCCCCCCGTAGTGGTAATTCGAGGCTCTGGCGCCTGCCAGACCCCAAATTACATCTCACTCCGAGTTGCGACATCTCAGAGGGGGAATAGTATTTAACGCTGCCTCTGAGTTTAGCAGCAGTGGGGAAAGCCGTCATTCGGCTATCCCCACGCCGAACTGAGCGGCGCTGATATAATATGCACCCCTGAAGTACATGGGTGCTGATGATCACACCAGGAAGATTCCCCTCATTGGGGACTGCACTTTTCCATAGCAGTCCACAACTGTCCAGAATGTGGAAGTTTATAACATCTGAATGCTTTTATTGGCATGTGTTCCCCCACCCCCTTTTTTTTTTCTCACTGCAGTGAGTGAGCATATGAGGAGTGAGTTTGTGAGTATACTTTGTATCATTGTATTCGAAATTTGGTATACCAGCAGTTGCTTTTTACACGGTTCACTATTTTATTGCATGTATTACTGCATCCTCATTCCTATTTTTAATTGCATTATCATATTTATCTTAAAAATAAATATTTATTTAGTGCAGTCCAGTGCTTGATTTTAGATTTGATTACTTTATTTGCAGTTCAAGGATTCAACTGCTACTGGACTTGCAGATGATTTTGAGCTCCTTGGCGCAACACTTCAAGGAAATCTAAAGTAATATAAAAAAAAGCCACTTCCTCTTACCTGGGGCTTCTACCTGCTCCGTGCAGCCAACCTGTGCCCATACCGGGACAAACCGTTCTTCCGGTACCCCGCAGCGACTCTCTTTCATTTCTGGTGACTTAGCCTGCGTGGCCCTGGATTGCGTTCATCCGCAATCGCGCTCCCGTCAATGTGCATGCGCAGGACGCTCCCGGTGACGTAAGTGTGATTGAGCGCTTCTACTACAGTGGCTGCAAATAAGAATTTTTAGGCAGGTAAACACAGCGGCCATTCTAAAGAACCTAATTTGTAAAATCTAGACACTCCATCCGATTTTTCACATTTACACTTTAAAAAAAGTCAGCGCCTAAAATACATATATTTGGGGGAATATGTTATCATTTTTTCCCCTCTGTAAATCCACCGACCGGGTTTCTTGGCAGTTTTGCTACCTTTTTAAAATAAATTGTGGCTGCAAATATGCCCTGAAGGTTTTTGAAGTTGGCCTGCCATTAAAGTTGATGGGGTCCTCCAAGAACGCTTGATTGCAGACTTTTGCAGAAAAGTTCACAAACGGTCAGCGAACATTCGTTTGCAATGTTTGTCAATTCCAATGAATCGGTGTAGGGGATGTGGGAGGAAATTCATGCAAATAAAGGGAACAGAAAGGGTGAATATTTTAATTGAATAATGTTTTCAGTACAGGGACGCATAGTTTCACAGAATGTAGAATGCTCATCAATTATGTATGTACATAACTATGTAGCCAAGTGCCAGTTCCAACTTTTACAAAGATACTCACCAGCTCTCAAGTCTTCTGTTTTCCCTGATGACAATCGTGTCTATAAAAGAAAACAGCAAATAACAGTACAACTCTCCCCTCCCCACCTTTCTGTGTAGCAATTGTCAGTGTCCTCAAGGTGTTACTGGTATGAGATTGCAGAGTTCCAATCTAGCTAAAGTCCCCTGAAGGTTGCATCAGAGAAGTCATTTCCTTGTCAGGGAACGTGTGCAGTACAAAGGCGCTTCACTTTCCCAACATATTTTTCTGTTCTTTTCTTTGCATATGAAAGCATCCAGTTTTTTTCTTTTAGAAGAGCTGCAATAGTTCTTCTTTGATGTCTCAAGCTGACTTTCCCAAGATTATCTGTCTACTGAATAAAGCTTTTAATGCTACCAATCCTACTATAATAATTGAAACCCACATGAGCTACAGAGCACATATTTATTCTCCCTCTCGCTTCATATGAATCTGCCAGTAGTTCTGCTCAGTGGCAAATTCAAACATTGAGGTGCTTATTTGAATGTTGTGGACAGAGCTTATTTTCTATTGGTGCACAACATGGACCAGTAGGAAGCTACAGTAGGAAAATCAAATGCCCACAACTGAGCTCCTGATCGGCATTACAGTGAAGGACAGAAACTTGTGATCGCCATTTAGATACTACAGTGTTTCCCTGAAAATAAGTCTTATATATTAATTTTACCTCCAAAAGATGTGCTAGGGCTTATATTTTTGAGGGGTATAAAATCTGACACTGTTAGTGAATGGGGAGGTGTGCAGTATCTTAATGCACCTCCCTTGTGGCTGCACCCCCCTCCTTTCACCTGTAACCGGCTCCAGTATCCCAACATGGTCAGTGCCCTATGACCTGGTCACTGCACATGCGCTGTATGCTAAGTCCGCACTCCACTCTCATCATAATCAATGTGCGCCGGGAACGCATCAGCATGCGTGCACATTGATTATGGGGAGAGGGGATTGTAGTCACGAACCCAACCCATAGTAGTGACTATTATGAGCACAGGACCAATAGAGAGATAATACTGCAGTTGAGGGAGGGCCCTTACAGTAAAAAGCTGTTACTGAACAGCTTCTGTAACAAAAATGCCTGGCAAACCGCAGGGCGGTTTGCGTTTTTCCTATACTTTACATTGAGGACGAAACGCTTCAGAAAACCGCAAACGTGCAGCAGGAGGCATGTTTGCGGCTGGGCAAAAACCTCAAACCGCCTGGGTGCACCATCCCATTGCAATACATTAGCCAAGCGTTTTTACAGGCGGAGGCGGCCGGCGGATCGCTCCAAAAACCACTCGGTGTGCACTAGGCCTGAGTCAATGGAAGACCAGCACGTATGTAGGAATTACTTCTCTTAGCAGGTCCCATCACAAAGCCCTGTTGCAGGAAGCCCTTAAGGTATATATGAGGAGGGCAAATGGACTAGAAACAATTACCTTCATGTATCCAGCTTGTCCAGCAGTGGAGGACCGCATCCTCTGTTCACACCCTTAAAACTCCCAACACCCCCCTTACTAGTCGTCTTGCTTGTAAAATGCTCTGTAACAGGCCCTGGTATGGCTGGTAGGTACCTCCGAACCGGATGTAGTTCTATTTGTGCATACCATGTGCAGTAAGGGCCAGGGGCGTAACTACAGAGGAGCAGCCCCTGCGACTGCTGGGAGGGGGAGCAGAGCCGTAAGGAGGCACCAAGTACTACTTCACACCTTCTGTTAAAGGGGTCCATCCCCAAGATTATGATGTCCACACTTGTTTTATGACCCTTGCAGTATGGACCCCCAGTCTGTGAGGGTCACCAATGAGAGGCAAGGGACAGGGTATGAACATTGAGATGTGCATAATGCCCAATTTACACGATACGATTCTTTGTGCAATTTGATTACGATTCTATTTACGATCCGATTAAATCCGACATGTTTGATCGGGATACGATTCTGTTCAATTCGATTTGCCATTGCAAAACCATGGCAAATCGAATTGAATCCCGATCAGACATGTCAGATTTAATCGGATCGTAAATAGAATCGTAATTGAATTGCACAAAGAATCGTATCGTAGATGGGGCTTTACATTGAAAGGAGATCCTTGCTTTATCTAGTCCCCTAATATTAATATTCATCACTACAATGTACAATGTAAACACTTTGAGTGTCCATTTTATAAATCCATAAAACGCTGCTATACCAAATGAATCTGATACTTCTCTTCTTTTTTGGGGAAAAAGCAGACATTTATGCTAAACTGCAGGAGCCCCGAGTTCAGGAGTAAGCTTATCACTGTGTAGACAACGGAGAGTTTGAATTAAATGATTCACAGATAGCATAGGAAATAATTGAAAGTCACTGTAATGATCTGCTCAGCTGCCTGCGCAGGCAGGCAGCTTTTTGACCACTGTTCAGGTCTGCATTCTGCAGGTCTCTGGAAAAGAGACCTTTTGTCAGTTTTGCAGCTTGCGTTTGTCATGCAAATTGCCTAGCCACATCCTTTGTAGGCTTGCTCTATAAATACTAGGTGATTCCACAGTACTTCGTTGGTCATAAGGGTTTGTCCTGTGAAACACTCCTGGAGTGTCAGCCATGTTTATTGTTTAAAGATTAGCTTAGAGTAATTCCTGGGACTGCACTAGGCATCCTTGCTAGAGCAGTCAGGATTGTATTATTTGTATTGCCTGTTTTGTCTGTCTGTGGGGTGCTAACCAGAGCAGCGGTTGTTACTGGTAGGCCCTTCTGTTCATCTGTCTGTCGTACTTGGATCACACTTGCTCTGGCGGAAAGAGCAGTGGATCCTGCTACGCTCTCTTGCTATACTTGGATCGCACTTACTCTGGCGGAAAGAGCAGTGGATCCTGCTAGCTCTATTGCCTTACTTGGATCGCACTCGCTCTGGTGGAAAGAGCAGTGGATCGTATCTCTCACTTATTCCTGTTTTCGTGTATCTGTCTTGTCTGATACGTACGCTTGCTGGAGGCTCGGTGAGGTAACCGTTAAGCAAGCGCTCGCGTTCTTTGTTTCGTGTTTGTCTGTCGGTGGTTAGTTAGGCGTGCTTGTCTCTTTTGTGCTTAACACGCGGAGACCGCGCTGTAAACGCGTTCGCTGTTGCGAATGAGTGCGGTGTTCGCGTTTACTTAGCGTTTGTTATTTTCCTTATCTTCTCATTGTATGATTTGCTGTGCCTTTGCTACTCTCATCCCCTGTCTTGCTTTAACCTTGTGTCACCTCTGGCAATCGCCTCTCTCGCGATTGCGTTCCTACTTTGTTTCTGCTGTTGTGTGTGCACCGTCGCGGGTTGGCGACTAGATTGGTGCACATACATACATTCTGTCCCTGTGCTCATTCTCATTCGCAATCGCCTCCCTTGCGATTGCGTTCTCACTTGGTTTCCTCTGTTGTGTGTCCGCCGTCGCAGGTTGGCGGCTAGATTGGTGGACATACATACATTCCTCATCTGTGCTTATTCGGTCTTGTGTCGCTGTTGGCAATCGCCATCTCTTGCGATTGCCTTCTCACTTGATCTTCATGGTTGTGTGTTCATCGTCGCAGGGTGGCGACTAGATTGGTGGACACACATACCCTCTGTTGCCTTGATCTCTCTCTTTCAGGGCTATATTGCCCTGCGTTTCTTCCCTTCGTACAATTTCTGTCTGGCGTCAGTGGCAGGGCAGAGGAGCTGTTCCTCTGCACTCCACAGCTCCATCTGCCGACAGGAATTTCCCTCTACAGGTGCGTTGCACCTTTTGCTGGGTTCCCTCAAATTATACGCTTGTAGAGGATTTCTGCAGTGTCAGCGCACGTCCTGTGCGCTGACCACGGAGAGAATTCCACAAACGTTACAGTCACGAAGCTATCTAAAAAGCTCTACCAAAATTAGTCTGAATCTGTTCTTTGGTTTAAAAGGAATTCAAAATATGATTTTAATGTTGAATACAAAAAACCCTCTTTAATACAAGCTAGTATGCCCTAATGTTGACATCCTAAAGGTGGTCATTAACAGTACAATCCTACGGCCGATCGATCATTTATGATCTATTATCGTGGCGATCAGACACGGTTGTTTGCTCACAAGATTGTACCATTAATGGGCACCTTTTTTATGATCTCGCCCTCTATTTTTTTTTTCATTTTTTTGATTGTGGTAAAGTTATTATAAAAATTAGGAAAATATATGGCATGCAATTAATATTTCCTGAGATCTTGTTATTTAATTGCCAAGGTAAAGATCCGTAGACGAATAAGCTGTGTATCTTAAGCATTGTACACATGCTAGATGATAGCCAGTTGGGGCTCTGTCGTTGCCAAGGGATCTGGAGAACTGAATCATCTCGGCCAAATGCAGGCTGAGCGCATAGTACTCCACCTTTATCCCTCCCCAATGAACCGTGTGCATTGCATGTCGGCCCTCCTCCCACCCCCATAGCAAAATAATGCAGTGCTTTTCAGCATGCTAGCAATGCACTTTTACAGCTTTCGGCCCTAAACTGTCAACCAAGAGATTGTCCCCATGAAGATAACCGTAATGCGGCAACCCTGTGGGCGAAAATGCCTTGTTGATGCTAGAGGTCAGAGGAGAATGGGCCAACTGATTCAAGCTGATAGAAGAGCAACGCTGACTGAAATAACCACTCGTTACAACCGAGGTATGCAGCAAAGCATTTGTGAAGCCACAACACGCACAACCTTGAGGCGGATGGGCTACAACAGCAGAAGACCCCACCGGTTACCACTTATCTCCACTACAAATAGGAAAAAGAGGCTACAATTTGCACGAGCTCACCAAAATTGGACAGTTGAAGACTGGAAAAATGTTGCCTGGTCTGATGAGTCTTGAGAGTCAGAATTTGGCGTAAAAGAATGAGAACATGGATCCATCATGCCTTATTACCACTGTGCAGGCTGTTGGTACAGCCGGCCTTTGACCTGAGCGACCGGAGCGATCACTCAGGGCGCCGGCTTCCAAGGGGGCACTTATAGCTGGCTACCTATACTGAGGGCACCTACACCTGACTTCCTATACTGGGGCACCTATAGCTGGCTACCTTTACTGAGGGCACCAACACTTCGCTACTCATACTGGTGGAACCTACGCCTGGCTACCTATGGGGGATGGAGACCTTCAAGTGACTTCCTATACTGGGGCACCTATGCTTGGCTACCTATATTGAGGGGACCTACACATGAGATCCTATACTGGGTGCCCCTATACCTGGCTACCTACCTATAGTGAGTCTGGGGGGCGTTTGGTGCTGTACTATCATTCTAAATGGGGGGGGGGGCTAATTGTCCCACTAATTGTTTTTATTAATATTCCTGAAAGGTTCTAGCCTTCATTTTTAAGTATATTCAGGATAATGCACTCTTTCCATCCATTTGTGGTTATTAATAGTAATTTAGTGTCGCAATGTCAAAAAGGTTGGGAACCGCTGTCGTAGGAGGTAACTCAGTAGAAAAGGTGAATTGCATATAACCCTTTGTGTGTGTGTCTGCACGCTTGAAGAGGATAAGGGGGGAGGGGGCACAAAAATCAGGTTTCGCTCACCAGCCAGGCTGGTCATGGCTGGTGGTGGTGTAATGGTGTAGGGGATGTTTTCTTGGCACACTTTAGGCCCCTTAGGGCAAATTGGGCATCGTTTAAATAGCACAGGCTACCTGAGCATTGTTTCTGACCATGTCTGTCCCTTCATGACCACCATGTACCCATCCTCTGATGGCTACTTCCAGCAGGATAATGCACCATGTCACAAAGCTCCAATCATTTCAAATTGGTTTCTTGAACATGACAATGAGTTCACTGTACTAAAATGGCCCCCCACAGTCACCAGATCTCAACCCAATAGAGCATGTTTGGGATGTGATGGAACGGATGCTTTGTGCCCAGGATGTGCATCCCACAAATCTCCATCAACTGCAAGATGCTATCCTATCAATATGGGCCAACATTTCTAAAGAGTGCTTTCAGCACCTTGTTGACTCAATGCCACATAGAATTAAGGCAGTTCTAAAGGCAAAATGGGGTCAAACGCCGTATTAGTATCGTGTTCCTAATAATCCTTTAGGTGAGTGTATGGGACTTTATTACAAGAATTGTTGTTCATAGAACTTATAGAGATCACTCAAAACATATAAATCAGTCAGCCGGTACATTCTTCCTGCTTTTATGCAGTGGCATAGCCAGGGGCGTAACTACAGGGGAGCAGCTTCTACGACCGTAAAGGGGCCTATAGCTGTAAGGGGGCCCCAACTATTACTTCACTTCTTCTAATGAAAGGGTCCATACTTCAAATCAGGTGTTTGTGTGGCTGCATGTGTTATGGGTTTAAAGATTTCGATGTCCAGAGTCCACACTTGTTTTATGACCTCTGCAAGATGGGCCCCCAGGCTGTGAGGCTCACCAGAAGGTAGGCAAGGGAAAGGGTGCTAATACTGGAGGGGGGCATCAAAGTTTTGCTGGGGGAGGCATGATTTGTAGTTATGCCACTGGGCGTAGCAATAGGAGATGCAGAGGTAGCAACAAGCCCCCTCCTTCATTTGCTGGGTTCGCTCTTCACTCGTTTTATACTGGTAATGATAACCTCTATATGTGCTTTGAATAGTGGTAATCATTAGCAAACTGTTTCCCTCCTCCTGCTTACAACTCTGTCACTGCAGCTGTTTTTGGCAGTTTTTGGTGCTCCAAATCATTTGGTTTAGAGAGGCCTAGTAAAGGTTGCACTGGACCCCCAGCTACTTAGCTACGCCCCTGCTTCTAACACATCACATTGACAGCAGTGACAGTTCACTGGATACCTGGCTCTTAACAGGTGCCACTGTAACAAGAGAATAAATGTTACCGATTGCACTTGTGAAAAGTACTTGTACCGTGCAGAGATACTTATGAAATATATCACAGAAATGAAAGAGACTTTCAAGAAAGCTGAATGTGTTCATGAGTTCCTGGAAGGCGTACATTCTGATTTCTTCAATGCTTAGGAAACTCCTTTGAGATATTCTTAAAGCTGAGTGACAACCAGGTTTAATGACTTACTAAGGACATTTTAAGCTGGAGCACTAAAATTATCCTTTAGCGCTGGTCTAGGCTCCCGGGTTCATTAAAAATGTTCTATTAGGCGGAAATAGTTATAAAACCCTTTCCTGGATCATAGCGAGTGTGGTGAAAGGTTGGTGCAATAACGTGTATTCTATCCCACTCATATGGATACTCTCACAACAAAGCCATCGTAATTAAAACAAGGGTATAAAGGGTTAATTAGTAATATATAAATATATATATATATATATATATATATATATATATATATATATTATGAACGTTTGGGCAACCTTTGTTAATCTTCATAATTTTCCTGTATAGATTGTTGGTTGTTAGGATAAAAATGTCAGTTAAATAGGAGACAAACAAAAGTGTGAAATAATTGTTTAAAGGGAAACTGAACCAAGTAAAATCATTTCAAATAAACACGACGTAGCTGCAAATGAATATTACATACTTACCTCATCGTCAGTTCCTCTCAGAAACTCACCATTTTCTTCTTACAGTGATCCCTTCCAGTTCTGACAATATTTTGTCAGAACTGAAATATACCAGTTGCTGCCTGTCAGTTATATATCAGCAGCTGTCAGTTACAACTGAATGTGCAAGGTAATGTTCATGTTTCCCTATGGCTCAAGTGGGTGATATTACAGTTTAACAGTGTGCTGACCAGGAAGCTGTTATGGGGTGATGGCCATTTTTAAAATGGGGGATGGAGAATTCCATTGATCACAGTGGACAAATGGGACGCAGGAGAGGAGAAAGAGAGGAGTAGACTATGCAGGAGGCAAGTTTGACCTGTGTATGGTTATTTTGACTTTTTATTTTCAGTTCAGGTTCTCTTTAAACAAAATTATTATTATTTTTTATTGACTCTGAGTTGTTGCAATAAAGTGTACCCCCCTGTGTATGAACTTAGCCCTGACTCCAGCATATATGGTTTTTTGGGTGACGGTCACTGTGAACTTTGGCTGACTCATCACAAGGAGTCCTTTATTTCATTATTCAGAACACTCTAAATTCCAATATGGCTAGGAATCAAGAAGGGCTATAGTAGGAAGCATGGGCGTCCACAGAAAACTTTCCAGGGGGGGGGGGGGGGGCAAAAAAGGGGGGAAGAAGTGGCCGCGCCGAAAAGTGGGGCGAAAATGAGGGTCACGTTGTGTGGCGCGCTGAAAAATGGGTGTGGCCATGGACCGGAATGTGGGTGTGGTCACAGGTGGAGACAAATTTACATGAACTTAGCAATGGTGGGACATTAGATTAGGACAGGATTAGGCAAACCTTTTGGAGGCCAAGTGCCCAAACTGCAACCCAAAAGTCACTTATCAATGGCAAAGTGGCAACAGCGATTTACACTAAATACAAACGTTTTAACTCATACATGAACATTATGAAGAATCCAAGTTGAAAATAAACTGTGAAGATAAACAATTTCATCCATCCTACTCCTGAAAAAATGTATTCATTTTTTAGAACCTTCCAGTTTTTTCTGTTTTAAAAAGCTAAAAAAGTAGGTTTAATGCTATTGTCTCATATGATGATGATTCAGCTTTTCCCATAGTCTCACAGTTAGCAATCATGTGACCCCCAACAAGACAAATTCAGCAATCATGAGGCCCCCATCAAGACAAATTCGGCAATCATGAGGCCCCAATCAAGAAAAATTCAGCAGTCATGAGGCACATAGACAGCATTTCACATAAATAGGCAGAATGTCCCTTAATATGGTAGACACCTCTCACTTGGCTTCTGAATTCTCCTCTACTGGCTGCTGTGCCTGGCTGGCCTGGCAATACTGTTTTTGGCTGGATTGGGGATGTGTGGGCTGAAAGGCCTGGCAGTGATGCTGTGGCTGGGCTGGCGGCGATGCTGTGGCTGGGCTGGCTGGCGGCGATGCTGTGGCCTGGCTGGTGGTGATGCTGTGGCCGGGCTGGCGGTGATGGTGTAACCCCCAAAAGGTTACAAAATATTATTGCAGATTTGCCTTCTGAAAAATGGCCACAAGATGGCAGCACTGAGCATCTAGGCCAGCGATGGCGAACCTATGGCACGCGTGCCAGGCCCGGCACGCGTAGCCGAATCTGCTAGCACGCCATCGTTGCTGCGCTATGTCCCGTCCGATTGCATAAGCAGGCCGAGACGTCTAATAGATTTCCCCTAATTGCCCACTGTGTTATTTTCTGCTGAAATGTTGCCCACATTGCGTTATTTTCTGCTGAAATGTTGCCCACATTGTGTTTTTTTTCTGGTGTCTGGGGTAACTGTTGCTGCATTTATTATTTATTGGTCATAGTTGGCTATATTTGCTGCTTTGGGGTTACAGCGGGTATACTAATAAATAGCATCACACAGTTTCTGCACACCCATGATGAGAATCCTCGTTTCACCACATCATGGCAGAAACACTGCTTTCTTATGCCTCGCTGTTACATCATTACATTAGCTCCACCCATACAATGTCATGGCCATGCCCATTTTTTCGGTGCAGCGCGAACCCCCCTGCCCTGTCCAAGGTTGAACCCAGAAAAATCTGGTCACTGTAGGTTTAAGGGCCAGGTATTTGTCATCTCTTATGTTCTGAGGAGGGGGGGGGGAATGTCATTTTGTTCAAATTGGCGTGTTGGCACTTTACGAGAGACAAGACTTTTGAGTTGAAGTTTGGGCACTCGGTTTTGAAAAGGTTTGCCACCACTGATCTAGGCCTATGGAACCCAATAGGCACACGGGAGGGAGAGTAAGCGTCAGACAAGTCACATGGACTGTTGCTAAGTGATCCAATATGCAAATTAGGGGAATTTGCTGGAACTTTCGAGAAACGCCGCGTGGCCAGTCAGGGAGCTACTGCGCAGGCTCAAGGGATGGAGAGACCAAGGTGTAGCCAGAGGGAACAGGCTGAGACCAGAGAGAGTGTGCCAGAGAGGAGAGAGAGAAGGACTTGCGGCAGGAGCTGGTGGTGCGGAGCGGGCAGGAGGTGACAGAGAGGCCGTAGCAGTCGCCCAGACAGTAGGAGGGACCCGGCGGCCATAGAGAGACCAGCGCATACCAGTAAGGACAGCGGCAGCAGGTTGGACAGATCAAAGGCCAGAGGAGGTGGACCTTGCCTAGACCCGAGCCATACCAGAGGCCACAGACAGATGAGTACAGGCCTGCAGGCCAACCCTAAGCTACCTAGTGTGTTTCAAAGTGGTGTTACTAGAGACTGTTAGTGTGAGAAAGCTTTCCACACACAGCGACATTGAACTTAGAGAAGATACTGTTGATGATAAGGAGTACATTGCATGTTCAGGCCTAGCTGCTGCTGATAGACTGTCATAAGCCTCCCTAAAGTACCCCCACAGCTGATGCAGCCCCCGCTAGCCTTAAGGTCTGGTTGATAAAGAGACATTGCCCCTGTTAAAGAGACTCCGTAACAAAAATTGCTATCCACAGAACAAACAGCAGACCTGGCACCGATTTGCACTTTTCCAAGAGTTTCCTTTAATCCAGCGGATTCAAGCAATACATAAAGAGTAAATAGGTGGTCGGCCTAACAGCCGTTTCGCAGGTTGCCCTGCTTCAAGAAGCAGGGCAACCTGCGAAACGGCTGTTAGGCCGACCACCTATTTACTCTTTATGTATTGCTTGCATCCGCTGGATTAAAGGAAACTCTTGGAAAAGTGCAAATCGGTGCCAGGTCTGCTGTTTGTTCTGTGGATAATACTAAGGTGTATGAGACCTAGAGCAGCGTTTTTCAACCGCTGTGCCGCGGCACACTAGTGTGCCGCGGCATGTTACCTGGTGTGCCGTACAGGTCTGGCCTCTCGCCAGAACTGTTCCTACTGTAGGGACGCAGGAGGGGGGAAGCAGCGCTAGAAGGAGGGGCAGCGGTGGGGAGGGGGGAAATATCCCCCCCCCTCCCTCACTTGGGATCCCTCCTTCTGCCTCTCTCCCCCTCCATTTAGCGGTGGCAAGTGCGGGCCCGGCGGCGGGGAGGCATGCAGAGAATTACTCACCACTTCCGCGTTCCAAGCGCCGGCAGCGTCATGTCATCAGATCTCCGCCTTCAATGCAGCCCACTGTGCTTCCTGATTAGCGGAAGCACAGTAGGCGGCATTGAAGGCGGAGATCTGTGACGACATGACGCTGCCGGCGCTTGGAAACGGAAGTGGTGAGTAATTCTGCGCATGTCTCTCTCCTCGCCGCCGAGACCGCACTTGCCACCGCTAAATGGAGGGGGAGAGAGGCAGAAGGCGGGGTCCCAGGTGAGGGAGGGGGGGGGGGGATATTTCCCCCCTCCCCACCGCTGCCTCCACTGCCCCTCCTTCTAGCGCTGCTTCCCCCCTCCTGGGCATCTATACTGGGGGGAACTGTACTAGCTATACTGGGGGCAACTAAACTAGCTATACTGGGTACTACCTACCTATACTGGGCACTATGCTAGCTATCTGGGCACTATGCTAGCTATCTGGGCACTATGCTAGCTATCTGGGCACTATGCTAGCTATCTGGGCACTATACTAGCTATCTGGGCACTATACTAGCTATACTGGGCACTATACTGGCTATACTGGGGCACTACCTACCCATACTGAGCACTATACAGGGGCACTACCTATCCATACTGGGACTATACTAGCTATACTGGGGCACCTACTAACCATACTGGGGCAACTAAACTCCCTATACTGGGGCAACTATGCTAGCTATGCAGCCGCACCCCAGCCCCCCCCCCCCCCCATAGCCTGCTGCGCACGGCACTGTCCACTAGGTCACGCAAACACCCGCGCGTGCCAGTCCTCCCCCTGCCGTTCCCCGGAGAAAAATATGGTCAGAAAGTGTTCCCCGGGCCGGAAAAGGTTGGGAACCACTGACCTAGAGCACGTACTGCTTGCAACCAGGGTCCAGCTGCTGTGTTCCAGGAATCATTTGAGTGCCAGTCCCACTACTGTTTCTTTGCTACAAAGTAACAAAAATTGCATCCTGTTTTTTATCATCCTACAAGTTCCAAAAGCTATTCTAATGTGTTCTGGCTTACTGCAGCACGTTCTACTATCACCATCTCTGTAATAAATCAACTTATCTCTCTCTTGTCAGACTTGTCAGCCTGTGTCTGGAAGGCTGCCAAGTTCTTCAGTGTTGTGGTTCTGCTATGCATGTCCCCCTCCAGGCCCCTCTCTGCACACTGCCTGTGTATTATTTAGATTAGGGCAGCTTCTCTCTTCTCTCTTATCTTTTACAAGCTGGATAAATCCTCCTCTGAGCTGGCTGGGCTTTCACATACTGAGGAATTACATACAGGCAGAGCTGTCTGCACTCTGCAGGAAGAAACAGCCTGACACTTCAGTGGAAGATAGCTGCAGGGGGAAAGAAACACACAAATGATCTCTTGAGATTCAAAAGGAAGGGTGTATACAGCCTGCTTGTGTATGAATGTATTTTCTATGTGTGGACATACTGTACATCAACCTACTTCCTGTTTTGGTGGCCATTTTGTTTGTCTATAAACAAACTTTTTAAAACTGTTTTTAACCACTTTTAATGCGGCGAGGAGCGGCAAAATTGTGACAGAGGGTAATAGGAGATGTCCCCTAACGCACTGGTATGTTTACTTTTGTGCGATTTTAACAATACAGACTCTCTTTAAGTCCGTTTCGAGTCAGGAGTTGAGTTACAAGTTCTTCAGTTTATGTGTTCTGCAGCGTGAACAGAAGTGTGATATTTAAAGTGAACCTGTCAGCATTACAGTGGAAGAGTGGAGGCCGGGGGGGGGGGGGGGGGGCAGCGGGCATCCAGGGGAGGGCAGATGCCCTAATTTTCCCTACGTGCTGACGCCCGTGGTGGGAAGGGCTGTGTACTTCAACCCTCAAAAGTTGCAAGAGTCCATGTCCAGTTTTTCTCCCATATCCCCCAAGATACATACCTGCAGATTGAGTAGCTATCCCCAGAATTTGGCCTTGCAGTTTGGGCACCCACTGTGGGACAAATTTAGTGACTGTGTATTATCTATCCAGCTCCTGTCATCTCCAGCTCAAAAATATATTTTGCATCTGAAATTTTCTCACTCAGGAGTCAGGACACTAATAAAATGTTAGCACATGCTATAATATCTTGTTTGGACTACTGTAATATACTACTTTGTGGACTATCAACTAACAGACTGGCACACGTTCGATCTGTGGCTGCTTGACTCATTCATCTTTTTCCTCACTCCTCCTCTGCTGCTCCTTTCTTTCAAGCTCTTCGTTGGCTGCCAATTAATCAGAGGATCCGTTTCAAATTCTTAAAGAGCAACTGAAATGAGAAGACTATGGAGGCTGCCATGTTTATTTCCTTTTAAACAATACCAGTTGCCTGGCAGCCATGCTGGTCTGTTTGGCTGCAGAAGTGTCTGAATAACACCAGAAACAAGCATGCAACTAATCTGTCACATCTGACAATGTCAGAAACGCCTGATCTACTGCAATGCTTGCTCAGGGTCTATGGCTGAAAGTATTAGAGGCAGAGGGTCAGCAGGGCTGCCAGGCAACTGCTATTGTTAAAAGGAAATAAACATGGCAGCCACCATATACCTCTATCTTCAGTTGTCCTTTAACCCTAACCCAGTGTTTCTCAAACCTGTCCCCATGACTCCCCAACGGTGCTATTTTACAGGCAACCTCACCAATGCACAGGTGGGGTAAACTAGTGTCTCAGCTACATGGAATCCACCTAGCTGAGATACTGATTACCCCACCTGTATATAGGTGAGGCTGCCTGCAAAACATGCACCATTGGGGAGTCACGAGGATAGGTTTGAGAAACCCTGCCCTAACCTACAAAGCTCCCCACATCCCCCCCCCCCCCCCAAAAAAAACATCTCCTCACTAGTTTCCAGATACCAACCCAAAATCTGCACGCAACCTTCTTCTGTCCTCCAGAATGACCTCCTTGCATTCATGTAGACAAGACTTCTCATGTGCCTCCTCTGGAATTTCCTTTCAAAGCACATCTGTTATTCTCCAACTTTTGAAATCTTTAACCACATAGGGACCACAGTCTTTTCGCCCCTTAAAGGGGACCTTCAGCCTAAACAAGCATTAAGTTACATTAGTTATGTTAATTAGAATAGATAGGTAACATAATATTTTACCCACCCTGTTTTAAAAGAACAAGCAAATGTTTGTGATTCATGGGGGCTGCCATCTTTGTCATGGGGGCAGCCATCTTTTTGGTTGAAAGGAGGTGACAGGGAGCATGAGACACAGTTCCAACTCTCCTGTGTCCTGATAACCCCTCCCAGCTACATGCACTAGGCTTCAAATGTCAAATTCAAAATGTAAAAAAATTGCACCAAAACAGCAGAACGAGAACAACAACATCAGAAATCCCATCATGCTTTGCACAGCATAAGGGTAAAACTGCCAGGGGCAGTTTTCTTCTGTGCAGCTAAAAATGAGGCTTGTATAAGAGAAACAAAGTTATGATGCTGTGAAACTGTTAAAGAAACACCTTTTCAGTGCTGCTGAGTCGATTTTTAGTCGGGAGGTTCACTTTAAGGACCAGAGCCTTTTTTTCCATTCAGACCACTAAAGCTTTCACGGTTTATTGCTCGGTCATACAACCTACCACCTAAATGAATGTTCCTTCCTTTTCTTGTCACTAATACAGCTTTCTTTTGGTGCTATTTTATTGCTGCTGCGATTTTTAGTTTTTATTATATTCATCAACAAAGACATGAATTTTGTCAAAATGATTTTTTAACTTTCTGTGATAAAAATTTGTCAAAGTAAAATTTCTGTATACATTTTTGTCTAAATTTATCGTGCTACATGTCTTTGATAAAAAAAAAACAACCATTCAGTGTATATTTATTGGTTTGGGTAAAAGTTATAGCGTTTACAAACTATGGTGCAAAAAGTGAATTTTTGCATTTTGAAGCATCTCTGACTTTTCGGAGCACCTGTCATGTTTCATGAGGTGCTAGAATTCCAGGATAGTATAAATACCCCCCAAATGACCCCATTTTGGAAAGAAGACATCCCAAAGTATTCACTGAGAGGCATGGTGAGTTCATAGAAGATTTTATTTTTTGTCACAAGTTAGCGGAAAATGACACTTTGAGACTAAAAAAAAAAAAAAAAAAAAAAGGTTCCACTTCTGCTAACTTGTGACAAAAAATAAATAAATAAATAAATCTGCCCCTCTCTGAATACCTTGAGGTGTCTACTTTCCTAAATGGGATCATTTGTGGGGTGTGTTTACTGTCCTGGCATTTTGGGCGGTGCTAAATTGTAAGCACCCCTGTAAAGCCTAAAGGTGCTCATTGGACTTTGGGCCCCTTAGCGCAGTTAGGCTGCAAAAAGTGCCACACATGTGGTATTGCCGTACTCAGGAGAAGTAGTATAATGTGTTTTGGGGTGTATTTTTACACATACCCATGCTGGGTGGGAGAAATATCTTTGTAAATGACAATGTTTTGATTTTTTTTACACACAATTGTCCATTTACAGAGAGATTTCTTCCACCATGATCTGATGGATAGGAGTGCTAGGGGGGTAACAGGAGGTGATTGATTGGGTGTCTCAGGGGGTGATTAGAGGGGAAAATAGATGCAATCAATCCACTGGAGAGGTGATCGGAAGTGGGTCTGAGGGGGATCTGAGGGTTTGGCCGAGTGATCAGGAGCCCACACGGGGCAAATTAGGTGTGCTAGGGGGTGACAGGTGGTGACAGGAGGTGATTGATGGGTGTCTCAAGGTGTGATTAGAGGGGGGAATAGATGCAAGCAATGCACTGGCGAGGTGATCAGGGCTGGGGTCTGAGGGCGTTCTGAGGGTGTGGGCAGGTTAATTATATGTAAGAGGAGATCAAAAAACGGACTGGCACTAGATCATTGGTTGACCACTGAGGGAACGGTGTGACCACTGTGCCTCCAGAATTAAGATCCAATGTAACAGCAACAAGAAAAAAGCTTCCGGGCACCAGTGGATAGCAGAAAAACACCTTTATTCCATCCTCAGTACAAAGATTAAAATTAGATGTTATAGCCTGTTATAGGCTATAACATCTAATTTTAATCTTTGTACTGAGGATGGAATAAAGGTGTTTTTCTGCTATCCACTGGTGCCCGGAAGCTTTATTCTTGTTGCTGTTGGTGTGGGCGGGTGATTGGGTGCCCAAGGGGCAGATTAGGGTCTGATCTGATAGGTAGCAGTGACAGGTGGTGACAGGGGGTGATTGATGGGTGATCAGTGGGTGATTAGATGGCAGAACAGATGTAAACAATGCACTTTGGAGGTGATCTGAGGGTGGGTCTGTGGGCGATCTGATGGTGTGGGTGGGTGATCAGGTGCTCGTAAGAGGCAGGTTAGGGTCTGATCTGATGGGTGGCAGTGACAGGTGGCGACAGGGGGTGATCGACGGACGATTGACAGGTGATTACAGGGGAGAATAGATGTATACAGTACACAGGGGGGGAAGGTCTGGGGGTGTCTAAGGGTGTTCTGAGGGTGTGGGCGGGTGATTGGGTGCCCTAGGGGCAGCTAGGGGTCTGATCTGATGGGTGGCAGTGACAGGTGGTGAAAGGGGGTGATTGACGGGTGATAGGTGATTGACAGGTTATTACAGGGGAGGATAGATGTATACAGTACATAGGGGGGGTGGTCTGGGGAGGATCTGAGAGTATTGGGGGGGGTGATCAGGAGCCCCCAGGGGGCAGTTTAGGACCTAATCAAAAAAATAACATTGACAGATAGTGACAGGGAGTAATTGATGGGTGATTAGGGGGGTGATTGGGTGCAAACAGGGGCCTGAGGGGTGGGCGGGGGGGACTGAGGGGTGCTGTGGGCGATCAGAGGGAAGGGGGGGGCAGATCAGTGTGCTTGGGTGCTTACCTGGGGGGCTGCAACCTGCCCAGGTGGTCCCTCAATCACTGGGACCACCAGGGCAGGAGGCAGCCTGTATAATACGCTTTGTATACATTACAAAGTGTATTATACGCTTTACATGCTGCGATCGAGCAGCTAATAACCCGCCAGCGCTTCTGAACAGCCGGCGGGTTACTGCGCCAGGTGGGCGGAGCCTGTCTCTGGCGGCAGATCGCATCACGCGTGACGCAATCGCCGCATAACCACGCCTGCCATCGATGGGCGTATTGCGGCCGTTTGGGCCCAGCCCTTGGCGCCGCCCATCGGATTAAGGAGGTCAGCAAGTGGTTAAGCTCTCCCTCACTTTTTCCATGAAGCATACGCTTTAACTTAGGCTGTTGGTACTTTAACCTCTGGCCAAGTTGTACTCCTTACTTAAAGTGAACCTCCGGACTAAAAATCGACTCAGCAGCACTGAAAAGGCATTGTGTTTCTTTAACAGTTTCACAGCATCAGAACTTTTTTTCTCTTATACAAGCCTCATTTTTAGCTGCACAGAAGAAAACTGCCCGGGCTTTTTTCCCCTGATGCTGTGCAAAGCATGATTGGATTTCTGATTTTGTTGTTCTCGTTCTGCTGTTTTAGGGCAATTTTTTTATTTTTTTATTTTGAATTTGACATTTGAAGCCTAGCGTGTGCAGCTGGGAGGGGTAATCGGGACACAGGATAGTTGGAACTGTGTCTCCTGCTCCTTGTCACCTCCTTTCAACCAAAAAGATGGCTGCCCCCATGACAAAGATGGCAGCCCCCATGAATCACAAACATTTGCCTGTTCTTTTAAAACAGGGTGGGTAAAAGATTATATTACCTATCTATTCTAATTAACATAACTAATGTAACTTGATGACAGTATGTTTGTTTAGGCTGAAGTTCCCCTTTAAATGTTGTATACTACCTCACTACTTGTTTCCTCCCTGTTCCTTTAGATTGTAAGTTACACAAAGCCTCCATAGAAGCGTGACCCGTGTGAAATGGCCGCCAGGCTTCAGTGCCCAGCACCCACCACTAGTGATTTCACCTCTTAACTTCTTCACAATAATATGTGTTTATTTTACACGTATTTATTTACACAGCATATATGCTAACCATTGTATGCCTCTAACGGAATAAAGCATAATTCAGCAATGCCGACCTTCTCCTTTCTACGTGTCCTTTAGATTGTAAGCTCGCAAAGGCAGGGTTCTCTCATCCTTTTGTGCCTTGGAATTTGCTATATATTTTGTCCACCACAGCCCCCGGTCCCCCTTGCTAGACCTCTGTGGTGACCCAGCCGCAGGCAGTGAAGACACATGAGTGGTTCCCGCAGCAGCGTGTATACAAGAAGTACTTCCTGTATATGTGCCGTTGCCAGGGGAATTGCTCTCCTGTCTCTTCGTTGTGGCCTTGCGGGTCACCACTGAACTGATTTTTAGCGAGGGGGGACCTCAACTGTGTGGTGGAGGAGGGGGCCGCCAACTCGAGAAGTTAATCAAGCAGCGGCCTGGAAGGGAGCGGAGAGGGGGGATAGGTTGGCTACTTGGGCAACTATACATGGCTTCCTATAATGGGGGCACCTATACCTGGCTACCTATACTGAGGTCATCCATACCTGGATTCCTATACAGGGGGCACCTATACTAAGGGTGTTTTTTTTTTCTTTGGTTGCATTCTCACAAGTTTGCCTCAGGCAGCAAACTGTCTAGAACTGGCCCTGACTGTAAGTACCATTTCTACCAATTCTGTATTATCCACTATTGTCTACATCTTGTGTACACTGACTGTATTTTCTATGTACCCCATATTTTGTTCTTACTCTGTACAGCGCCACAGAATATGTTGACACTTTATAAATCAATAATAATAGAGATGTAAACTGTACTATGCAAAGGGCTGCACAAAATATGTGTGCTATGTAATTGTGGAAAATAAAAAAAGCAATCATTAGCTTAGTCATGTAGCATAGTCGTAGACAGGTCACATTTTTTTCTTGTGCTTTTTATAGCAAACCACAGTTTCCACCTTACTGATGTTGCAGAAATGACGTGACCTAGTCAGCTCACTTGTGCTCTGTCAGCATCTGATACGGAAACTTGAATACAGAACAGCAAAGCACGCTATGATTGCTACCATAATAGTTTTGGTATGTTTTGTTAGCCATTAGAAGTAGCTGATTACCGTATATGCTGATAAACAAAAGCAGGTCCATAAAGTAAAATAAACATATATAGTAAAAATTGTGCTGGAATATTCTTCTTTGGGTCATAAGTTCTCCTGTGAGCCTCCTTCTATATTAAGAAATCCAGCTTTTTAATGAGGAATAAAAATACACCATCACCCAATGCCATGGTTATAAACCTGCACTGCAGGAAAAGTATTTAGAGAGAAGCAATTTGTAAAAACACATCTGTCCATTCTTTAATTACGGTAGGTGGACTACATAGGCTGTACCTCTTCATTCACATCTCAGGCTAGGGTCACACTTGCCCAAACATTGTGCTGTGGAAAATGCACATAATGCTTCCCAATGCATAATCACAGTGCATTGGGAGCAATGTGTGTTTTTCCATTAAAATAAATTGGGGGGGGGGGGGGGGGATTTGAGTTAGTTTTTGGGAGTTTGTAGAGCATGTACAGCCTCCAAATACATGTAAAAAGGCATGTCAAGACTCCCCCACCTCTGCTCAACTCTATACAAGGCAAGGCTTTTTCATGCTGATGGCAGGGCCATTTTAATGGGACAATCCAGGAAGCATGCCGATTTTATACAGGCCTCTAACAGAATCCTGGGGGGGGGGGGGGTTTCCTCCTGCAAAAACAAAAACAAAACGTAGCCTCCAGGTTTCAGCCCATACTCCAGTACCCCGTTATGCAGCGGAGTGCCTCCTCACTGCAGGTGGAGCCCACAAAATGTATTTATATCTGTTTTAAAAAATTAGATTTGTGTATAATTTAACTTTGTACGCTCCTCCTCTGACACATTGGCAGTGGACCCCACAAATTGTAATGGATGACTTCACCCTATACAGGCAAACTGCGACACGTACTCCATGACCATGCTCTGCGGTGCACCTCGTTTATCTTTAAAAAAATGCTGCTAAACTGTACCTGTCGCAGAGCCCCTCCCCCAGAAGATTAGCGACAAGGCATTGTGAGCCTACGCATGCGCAGTGAGCCGTGCTACTGCGCATGAGGGGGGGGGGGGGGGTCGTGCAGCTACAGTGCGGCCGTGAATAAGGAAGTGGAGCTGCGCCGCGCTCTGCGGGGGGGGGTGGGGGGGGGGGAGGGGGGGCTTTATACAAGCGAGGGAAACCTCAATATAATCCTGAGGCTTTCCTCTCTCCAGTGTAAAATTTTGTTTTGAACCCGAGGTTCACTTTAATTGTGTTATCAAAAACTTTATTATATGTTTTCATAAGTTTTTAGTTATATATTATTTATTTTGAAATGTTATTGTGTTTTTTTCTCCAACACATCGGCGTTGGGCTCACAAAATGTAGCAGTGGATTAAACGTGCAAACTGCGACACCTCTCCATCACCATGTTCTGCAGTGGACCTACTTAAAAAAAACCAAACAACAAAAAACATTATTTTTGTTTTCAAAAATGTCATTTTATATAGGTCTTCAAAATTTCAGTTTATATTTTTATATTTTTAAATCATAAAAAAGTATGAAAAGCAGGTGCTGCACTGGATGGAGGTACTGGGCTTTGCTTTGCTGTTCAAAATCGACCAGCCGGAGTCCTGATGGCCATATTTTAACAAATTATTTTTTATATAGATATCCTTTCAAAAATTTAATTTTGTATTTTTTTTATTTTAAAATGTAAGCAGCAGATGCTGCACTGGACGGATGTCTGCATACAGAGCTCTGGGCTTTGCACAAGTGTTTACTTCGAGTCCCAGTGGCCATAGTGTAACAAATTTTTTTGTTAAAGTGGTATGAAAATCTGCATTTCCTCTTTGTTCTAAAAGATTCACAGCATAACGTTGGGCTCACAAAATGTAGCGGTGGATTAAACGTGCAAACTGCGACACCTCTCCATCACCATGTTCTGCAGTGGACCTACTTAAAAAAAACCAAACAACAAAAAACATTATTTTTGTTTTCAAAAATGTCATTTTATATAGGTCTTCAAAATTTCAGTTTATATTTTTAAATTATAAAAAAGTATGAAAAGCAGGTGCTGCACTGGATGGAGGTACTGGGCTTTGCTTTGCTGTTCAAAATCGACCAGCCGGAGTCCTGATGGCCATATTTTAACAAATTATTTTTTATATAGATATCCTTTCAAAAATTTAATTTTGTATTTTTTTTTTATTTTAAAATGTAAGCAGCAGATGCTGCACTGGACGGATGTCTGCATACAGAGCTCTGGGCTTTGCACAAGTGTTTACTTCGAGTCCCAGTGGCCATATTTTAACAAATTTATTGTTAAAGTGGTATGAAAATCTGCATTTCCTCTTTGTTCTAAAAGATTCACAGCATAAAATCTACTACCACACCGAAAATCATTGCAGCAGAACTGCATTCAAACAGCTAAACACAGCACTTTGTTCTTCAGTGGAAAGCTCTGAAAGCTTCTGGCCGCACCCAAAGAGGTGATAGCATCATCTTTTGTTTACATTCCTTTGTTTGCTACAATTAGTATACAACCAGCAGCGTGCTGACACTGAACTGCACATAGTTTTCACTCAAGAAAGCACAAACAGCATATCTAACAGCTAAATAGCTATATTAAGTCAATCTAGAGAATCAGGGGGAAGGTCAGCGACCTCAAACAATTAACTAAACTCAACAACAAGTAAAAAGCACCACCTGACATAATAAATAATTCAATAGAGCAAAAAAGGGCAAATCCAGGATATAATTGAATGCAAAAATGTCTTTATTGATTGCCACTACAAATTTAAAAACAATGGAACCAACCTGGACCAAAAAATCCCTATGATATCCATAATCTATAGAGCCTAATGCCAGCACTTGGCTGGTAAGGAGGTATGTGTCACAATCTGAGCTCTCTGCGATAAGTTAGAACACAGTATCCGTACAAAAATACACCAATAATAATATATCTATATAAATTTATATATACTGTGTCGCAGAGAGAACCTCAAAGAATGAGGCACATATACTGAGGGACAACTTTGCAGCCTCGGCGGAGCTAGCCGGACAGCGCGGGCAGCGCACGTTTCAGCCTTCCTGGACCCTTTCTTATTTCTGAATAAGATGTGGCCTTAACTCTCTAGTAAGGCCACATCTGGAATATGGAATTCAGTTCTGGGCACCACATTACAAAAAAGATATTGCAGTTTTAGAGCAGGTGCAGAGACGAGCAACAAAATTGATACGTGGGATGGAAGGTCTCGCTTACCAAGAAAGGTTAGATAAACTGGGTTTATTTAGTCTAGAGAAAAGACGTCTTAGAGGAGATCTAATTAACATGCATAAATACATCAGAGGGCAATATAATACCTTGGCGGATGAGCTTTTTGTCCCTAGGCCTTCTCAAAGGACTAGAGGACACGATCTGCGCATGGAGGAAAAACGGTTTAGCCATTTATTTAGGAAAGGGTTCTTTACAGTAAGAGTGATTAAGATGTGGAATGCATTGCCACAGGAAGTCGTTATGGCAAACTCTATACCTGCATTTAAAGGGGGCTTAGATGCTTTCCTTGCGTTGAAAGACATCCATGGCTACAATTACTAGGTAATGCCTAATGATGTTGATCCAGGGATTTTATCTGATTGCCATCTGGAGTCGGGAAGGAGTTTTTCCCTTTTGGGGCTAATTGGACCATGCCTTGTAAGGGTTTTTTCGCCTTCCTCTGGATCAACAGGGGTATGTGGGGGACGGGCTGGAGTTGTACTTTGTACTGGTTGAACTCGATGGACGTATGTCTTTTTTCAACCAAAATAACTATGTAACTATGAATACTGGTGAGCCTTTTTATTAAAGCCTCCATTTTCTGCCGTTCACCACTCCTCACTGTTTACATTTATCTCTGAGCTCTGCTCTCTTCTCTTCTTCATTCCTATTTCCACTAATTTATTGTACTAACTGTTGTTCTATGCACTTTATCACTTGTTCTCCCTATCTATAATACTTATAGCCATATTATATGTTAAACTGCATCTTGAGCACGTTATGCTATTTATTGCACCAGCACTTTATCAGTGACAGATTGTGGGGGGGCTTTTTTGATATTGGGATTGCCCTATATGTGCCTCATTCTTTGAGTTTAAGAAGTGATCACTGAATACATTATAATATATAAATATAGCCGCTTTGCAGCTTTCAGAGCAGATAAACAGTACTTTGGGAATTTGTAATTTGTAAACAGACACTATTACTTGTGCGCAAAGGCAAATATAACTGTATGGGTAATAAAAAGTAGAAAAACACGTTTTTATTGAATGTTTTGTGTGAGTTTTATCCTACTTGAAAGGACAACTGAAGTGAGAGGTATATGTAGGCTGCCATTATATATTTTCTTATAAGCAATACCAGTTTCCTGGCTCTGCCTCTAATAATTTTAGCCATAGACCCTGAAGAAGCATGTAGCATATAAGATGCTTCTGACATTATTGCCAGATCTTACAAGATTAGCTGCATGCTTGTTTCTGGCATTCAGACACTACTGCAGCTAAATAGATCAGCAGGACTGCCAGGCAACAGGTTTTGCTTAAAAAGAAATAAATATGGCAGTAGAGATGTCCCGAACGGTTCGCATGCAAACTTATTCGCACAAACAACGCTGGATCGCGAACTTTATGCGGGTTTGACCTGCCCCTATGGTACATCATTGGGTTAAACTTTGACCCTCTACATCAGTCAGCAGACACATGGCAGCCAATCAGGCTGCATTCCCTCGTGGAGCCCCCCCCCCCCCCCCCCCTATCCTATATAAGGCAGTAGCGTCGGCCATGTTCTCTCTCTGTGTGCTGCTGTATTAGTGAGAGAAGGGAGAGACCTTGGAGAGATAGGGAAAGCGATAGGAGGTCTGTTAGCTTGCCTCTTGCTGATATTTGTTGCTGAAAAGCACCACCAAAACAGCTCTTTTGAGAGCGAATGTGTAATGGATGTCGGAGACACTGCCGCGCGGTCTGACAGCGTGTTCAGACCGGCGGTTCCTCCGCAACAGCAGCGTGCGCCTGTTTTGTCTGAGCCTAGTAGTGCACACAGATGGAGAGCTACGCGCGCGCGCGCTAACAGACATACCCTTTATGCCAAGAGAAGAAGGATCAGCTGATCTGCACGATCAGCTGATCCCAACGCAGCAGGTGATTGGCTGAATGGGACTGGGCGGCGCTGAGGAGCGAGCTGCTATACATACTACTTCCCTGTCAGTTGCCGGTTGTCTGCCGTTGCAAATGCTTACGTGTTAGCACTCAGACCTTAGTCAGATCCTTCAGTGTGGTTGAACCAGGTGGACCTGGGAATCCACACTTAGCCAGATCACTGTGTTATCAGTGTGCTATACTTACTTCAGACTAGTTCCAGGGTGTTGAGACCACGGACCTCACACCCAAGACTAGGGATACTGTGTTATCATTGTGTTATACTTCAGGCTCGTTCCAGGGTGTTGAGACCACGGACCTCACACCAAAGACTAGGGATACTGTGTCATTACTGTGTTATTCTTAGACAAGTTCCTGGGTGTTGAGAACACGGACCTCACACTCTAGATTAGGCCTTTGCTTGATATCTGTTATGACCTATTACTTTCCTGACCCTCCTTCTGCTCTCTGATTTGGTACCTACACATATCTGATTGTTGCCAACCCTGCCTGTCCTGGTTACCGAATCAGTCTTCTGTCTCTGTACCTTATTTGCTCGTGTGTTACCGACCCGGCCTGGCCGACCTCTCTCTCTATCTGCAGAGACTCCCTGTCTCTTTAAGGGACCTCTCCGCAAATTCAGTCAGGGACTCCATCTCTTAGGTGTCCCTTGACTGCAGTAGAGTCTGATTCCCAGCAGTCAGGAAATCACTGGCTCATATACTGTCACATCAAAAACTTACTCTTTGTCAGGTGTCCAGAGGTTAGTTATACTTGTATTATTGGCGATTCTGCAGATCATCAATAATCAGGTATATAAATGTATTTTTGGTAATACTGTAGATCACCAATAATCAGATTCTCTCTATGTGCCGACACCGATCGTTACAGAATGTTCTTGTGATGTGGTGTTTTTTTTTATGTGTGACCCACTGAAACTGCATATACAGCCCTTGCTAATTGCTATACTGTGTCCGGCCCAGCACATTCAGTGCCTAGTGTGACTGCTGCAAATTGTATTATAATACCAGTCACTGCATACCTTTCACGCTGTTTTATATACCAGCAGCCAGTGCATCCATTTTCACTGCACCTGTGTGACTGCACATTGTTATACCAGCAGTCACTGCATACCTTTCACTGCATCTGTGTGACCGCACACTGTTTTATATACCTGCAGTCAGTGCATTCATTTTCACTGCACCTGCGTGACTGCACATTGTATTAGTCAAGTCAGTGCATACCTTTAACTTCATCCCCCCCCCCCCCCCCCCCAATATGTACAAAACTAAAGGCAGAAGCAGGTCACCAGGCAGGTCTGTTCGAGGTCGTGCTGACGTGATTTCGTGCGGCCCTGGACCAAACTACACTGCTCAGAAGGCACATGCCATCAACTCCCAAGATTGCCAGGACATAGTTGACTATTTAACACAGAACAGAACACCTCATCTTCCTCAGCTTCTGCACAGAACTGTGACATATCTTCCTCCGCAGCCACCACTGCTCCTACTAGCACCACATCCGCTCCATTTGACACTTCGCAGGAGTTATTTGGTGGGGAATTAACTGATTCATAGCCATTATTGTTACAAGATGACGGCGCTAAGCATGTTACACCACCACCTCATATGTCTGAGTTAGGCTGATGATGAAGTACCTGTTGTTGGTGCAGTTTTGGAGGTGTCTGATACAAGCGAAGCTGTGGAGGATGATTATGATGATGATGACGATGATGATGATACTGCAATGGATGTCACTAGGGTTCCCAATAGAAAAGATGAACAGGGGACAATTTAGAGGGGGAGTCGGAGAAAAGTAGGAGGAGACGAGTTGCTGAAAGAAGCAGGGGGAGCTCGTTGTCAGAAACAGCTTGTGGCAGTGTCCGGCTGCATGTATCGCCACCTATGGACAGCCAGCCAACATGCCCTTCAAGGTCAGCTGTTGACGCCACCACCAAAGTGCCATCATTCCAGGGCTCAGCGGTGTGGAATTTTTTTGTGTGTCTGCCTCAAATGAGAGGTATGCTATCTGTACTCTGAATCGTGGAAAGACCAAGACCCACGTAGGGACAACTGCCTTACAAAGGCACATGATGAAAAGCACAAACGGCAATGGGATGACCACCTGAGGAAAAGCAGCACACAAATGCAACGCTACCCTCTTCCTCCTTCAGTTGCCGCATCTTCAGCCGCTTTATTCCTTGCACATTCACACCCACCCTGCTCCTCTGCCCACTGCAGCAGCCAGGTGTCAGTTAAGTAAATCTTTGAGCGGAAGAAGCCAATGTCTGCCAGTCACCCCCTTGCCAGGTGTCTGACAGCTGGCTTGGCGGAACTGTTAGCTTGCCAGCCGTTACCATACCAGCTGATGGACTCTGAGGCCTTCCGAAAATTTGTGGCGATTGGGAAAATGCAGTGGAAGATACCAGGCCGCAATTATTTTTCTCAAAAGGCGATACCCAAACTGTACCGTGATGTTGAAAGGCAAGTGGTGTCATCTCTGACACACAGCATTGGGCCAAGGGTCCATCTGACCATGGATGCCTGGTCTGCAAAGCATGGTCAGGGCAGGTACATTATTTATACAGCACATTGGGTCAACCTGGTGACCGCTGGCAAGCAGGGAGTACGTGGCTGTGCAGCGGACCTAGCTGTGACACCTCCACGGCTTGCAGGCATGCCTGCTGCCACCTCCTCTCCTTCTCCTCCTCCTTCTCCTCCTCCTATTCCTCCTGCTACATCCTCTTCGCTGTCGTCGTCCTCCTTTTCTGAGTGGCAGTGCCACTCTACTGGTACTGTGATCTCCTCTCCAACTACACACCCCCAGCTCCCCAGGGCCTATGCTGCATGCTAGGTACGACGGTGTCACGCCATCTTGGACACGTCTTGACTCAAAGCAGAGATTCACACTGGAGCAGCTCTCCTGGCTGCTCTGAACAAACATATGGATCAGTGGCTGACCCCGCACCAACTGGAGATCGGCAACGTAGTGTGTGACAACGGCAGCAATCTCTTGTCGGCTTTGAGTTTGGGAAAGTTGACACATGTACCCTGCATGGCACATGTGCTCAATCTTATAATCCAAAGATTTGTGGGCAAGTACCCAGGCTTACAGGAGGTCCTGAAGCAGTCCAGGAAGGTGTGAGCATTTCCGACGGTCCTACACGGCCATGGCGTGCTTGGCCGATATTCATCGGAGAAACAACTTGCCGGTGAGGTGCTTGATTTGCGATAGCCCGACTCACTGGAATTCAACACTTCTCATGTTTGACCGCCTGGTACAACACGAGAAAGCTGTCATTGAGTATCTGTACAACTACAGTGAAAGGTCATGCTCTGGGGAGCTGGGGTTTTTCTGGCCGAAGTACTGGACATTCATGCATAATGCCTGCAGGCTCATGCATCCGTTTGAGGAGGTGACAAACCTGGTGAGTCGCAGTGAAGGCGCCATCAGCGACTTTATCCCATATGCTTTCTTCCTGGTGCGTGCCATGCGTAGAGTGGCGGATTAAGCTGTAGAGGAGCGTGATCAGGAAGAGGAGGAAGAGTTGTGCAAAACATCAACTGCGCAATCATCAACACCTGTGGCATCACAGAGGAGGGAGGAGGAGTCATCGTCTGGGGAGGAGGAGTCAGATGAGAAATGTGAGTTTTTTGAGGAGGAGGCGGAAGAACAACCGCAGCAGGTGTCGCAGGGGGGCTTGTGCTGCTCACCTTTCCTGTGGTATTGTTCGTGGCTGAGGGGAGGAGGAGAACTTACCTGACATCACTGAGGAAGAGCAAGATGAGATGGCTAGTACGTAGGCATCCGACTTTGTGCAGATGGCGTCTTTCATGCTCTCCAGCCTGTTGAGGGACCTCTGTATAAAAAAACTCAAGGGGAATGACCTGTACTGGATGGCAAAGCTACTAGACCCTCGGTATAAACACAAAGTGGCAGAGATGTTACCAAATAACCACAAGGCTGAAAGGATGCAGCACTTGCAACACAATTTGGGAAGTATGCTTTACTGTGCGTTTAAGGGTGATGTCACAGCACAATGGAATAAAGGTGCCACTGCCAGTAATCTTCCCCAGTACGCTCTAGCGATCTCATGGTGATGTCGGACATGCGGACATTCTTTAGTCCAACGTCTCGCCTCAGCCCTTCCGGATCCACCCTCCACCAACGCCTCAACCGGCAGGTAAACGACTACCTGGCCTTAAGTGCAGATATAGATACTCTGAGCAGCGATGAACCCCTGGACTACTGGGTGCGCAGGCTTGACCTGTGGCCAGAGCTGTCACAGTTTGCCATCCAACTTCTGGCTTGCCCTGCCTCAAGCGTCCTGTCAGAAGGGACCTTCAGCGCGGCTGGAGGCATTGTCAGAGAGAAGAGAAGTCACCTAGGTCAAAAAAGTGTTCAGTACCTCACCGTTATCAAAATGAATGAGGCATGGATCCCGGGGGGCTACTGCCTGCCTGAACACTAAGTCAGTCCCCACACAGTATCTCTGCCTGCAGGCCGCTTGACTGCCTTCTCCTTCACCACCAACAGGGTCCAGGACTCCAGGTGGATTCCTGAATTTTTAAGGCTGCTATAATAATAATTTTTCTGGTGCGTGTACATGCCTGCCTAATTGTTCTGGCTGCACTGTGGCTGCAACAACAAAACGAAAGGCATGTACATGTGTCAATTCCCCTTCGTGATCGTTACCTTGCCGTGGTGAAGGGGCTTGCGTACCACAATGAAGCAATAACCGGCTATATGAGTGTGTTGGGGGGCACAACCAAGAAAATAAGGTCGTTGCTTCATTGTGGACAGACCACATTCAATCAGCTGGACACTCAGTCACTGTTGTTCTGTCATTGAGCTACCTCAGCCCAACCATATGAGCTTGAAAACCGCTATCGCCTGCACTCTCCCCATGGTGCGCACTCGTCCAGCACGGCCATCACTACACAAACAGCTGTTTGCGGTGCGTTACACAGTGAGTTTGGTCTGTCAATGTGAAGCAGTACACTAATTACACTACCTGATTGATTTATACACACTCAAGATGTTTTAAAGCACTTTATGCCTCCAATTTAGCAATGCAATGTGATTTCTGCCCTTAAAGGAAAGCTAAACTGAGAAGGATGTGGATGTTATCATTTAAAATAATACCAGTTGCCTGACTCTCCTGCTGATCTTGTGTCTCTAATACTTTTAGCCGGAGCCCCTGAACAAGCATGCAGATCAGGTGCTCTGACTGAAGTCAGACTGGATTAGCTGCATGATTGTTTCAGGTGTGAGATCCAGATACTACTGCAGCAATAGATCAGCAGGACTGTGAAGCAACTGGTATTGTTTAAAAGAAAACATCCATATCCCCCTCAGTTTAGGTTCCCTTTAAAACCCTGCTGTGTGTCAAATTCGTAATTTTCCCTGGGACTTTTGACGTTTATCCCACTCCCATGCCCTCTTCCAGGTATTGGACCCCTTGAAACATCTTTTCCATCACTTTTGTGGCCAGAATTAGTGTTTGTAGTTTTGAAAGTTTGCCTGCTCATTGAATTCTATTGCGGTACGCGTTAATTTGCGAACCAAAATCCGCGGGTTCGCGACATCTTTATATGGCAGCCTCCATATACCCCTCACTTCAGTTGTCCTTTAAGTTTAGATCCTGTGAAAAATGTAATTATATATAATTTATTTGTAAAGTGAAATTATTGGCTGATCTGGAGGAAAAGGGCCAGACTGGGTAACACTAATATCATGTCTAGGGCTAGTTCATGATTACAGCATAGCAATGTGCAAATCAATTCCTTCAGAAACAGATAATATCAGTAAAATGCTCGTCACACAGTTTATAATATATAATTTACAATCTATTACATATTGAAGTGTAGATGCTTTTACATGCTGTTTTGAACATCGCTCTCAGCGTGCTTCCTGCTCACAGACAGAAATAAATGGCAGTGTTTGGTGTCATACAAATGACCTGAGCATCGGCAATTTCAAAGGAAGAAAATAAAAAAAGAGAGATATGCAGCTCAGCTGGAATAATATAGAGGTTAATGGAGCAATGATATGCCATTTGATTCCTCTAAAAAAGAGAAGTGAAAAAAAGTTAAAACTGAATATGGTTTATGGCAACGATTTAATTTTATAATATTTATTAAACCTAGAGGAATACTTTAGGAGACAAAATACATTACGTATCATCACTACAGAAAACATTCGGTGCTGCTTCTAGGAACAGTGGGGCCCAGAGCCGGGACAAGGTCCTCCAGCACCCAAGGCTGAGACACTAAAGTGCGCCCCTCCATCCCTCCCACCCCAGCCGTCACACACTGATTGTTATTAGACTAAGGGCCCCTTTCCACTAGTAAGTGATGCGCATGCGGCTACCTAGCCGCATCCCATCACTTCCACTGCTGGCCGCATCACTTCTGCATCTCCCGATGCGGAAGGGAATTGAGGAGATGGGACGCGGCTGCGAGCGGATGCGGCCGTGCAAAAATCTGCAGCATGCTGCAGATTTTTGAATCGCACCGCACAACATGCACACAGTGGAAAATCTTCCACTGGCGTGCATGTGTTTCAGGACACCTGCGGTGAGATGCGGCTATGTAGACGCATCGCACCACTCCTAGTGGAAACGGGCCCTAAGAGGGGTCTCAGGGCTCCCCTCCAACACCTTATTCTCTAGTTATCTGGCTTGCAGTCACTGCCATGTATCCCCTTTTCTTATTTCTTTCCGCTTCAAACACAATAGGGGAATGATAGCTGAGTGAGTTGTGCGCCCCCCTTACACTGCGCCCTGAGGCTGAAGCCTCTCTTGCCTCAGCCCGGCCCTGGAGGGGCCCTCGACAACCCCCCCCAACTAAAAAACGTCATGAGGGACCCTTTGATACAGCCAAATTTCCCACAAAGGCCTTGAGCCGACTTCCTCACCCCCCCCCCCTCCTGCCAGATCAAACGCCAACTTAATTGTGCCCAGGGGGACCCCGCAATGTCTTCGGCAGGGTAGCATCTTGCCTTTTCTGGCAGGCGCACTCCTTTGTCAGACCTTCATTGCTCCATTGCAGGGTTCCCGGGGATCACAGGTGGGGGGGGGGGGCGGCACCTTAGGCGGCCCCTACAGGCTCTGGTACCCTGGGGCAATTGCCCCCTTTGCCTCTATGGAAGCACCGGCCCTGAAACCATTTTGGAATGGAATTTTGTTAAATATTATGATTCATTTTCACTCAGAAGATACTGTAACGTTGTGGTAAACTTGCTAGAAATTACAGCAACAGTATACTATTTCCAAAACACTGCGCCACAGGTCATACAGTAATTTACCGCTTCACATATACAGATAATGGGCTCGCTGCACAAAAGTCCAATGGTAGGATAATATATTTCAAAGATTGTTGCTGCGCTCTCCACTCCTGTAAGATAAAACAAACTCCACATAGAGCAGTAACGTTCAGATTTTTTGCATTAATCCAGCACCCACAGTCACCAGTGATTTGTGCTCCAGGTGATTTGTCAGCCTGTCTCCCTCACCCCTCTCGCTATATGCTCACCAGAATTTCCTCAAAAATGAGCCTTGATTACAATGCTGTATCCAGATCCAGTTATCTCTTGACAAATGAGAGGAGCTCCACATAGGGTAATATAGTTCAGACAGTAGCACAATCAAAATACTTCAAAACAGCGTGCTCATGTGTCAACACCCAGAAACAAGTGCTGCTTCACCACAATCCATGCCACACTTCTCACCAGATGTAGTCCACCTTTCTTATCACAGGTGGAAACTGCACTTCCTATAGTTGTCACTCAATCAAGAATCGATCCTCAGTAGTTGAAAAAAGGCCTCTCAAAGGTCCTTCATTTATTGACTGTTAAAAATTTGCTCCATAAAAACATAAAAGAAAAGACAATCGCATATAGCGTATTACCATTGACAGTATCTGTATGCGCATAAGCAATCTCACTTACGCCTTCAGTAGTATATCTCGCTCATCAAATACAGTTGGCTGTCCAATGCCCATCCGCCTGGCGTCCGGGTGCGTGTAACTGTGTCCGCGCTGCCCTATTCCGCCTTCCTCATCAGCCGCAGGGTTCCGTCTCGTGTGCTACAAAGTTGACCGGCCGGTCCGCGCACTTCCTGGTGCCTTGCGACGTCACCGTGTAGTCCCGCCCGACGCGCGTTTCGTCCTCAACGCCAGACTCATCAGGGGCTCCGCCTACTATCGTACGACGTCACTCTACATAGTCCCTGCCGCCTCCTGATTGGAGGATCTCCGCCGTATTGCTGGATGGGCATTGTTTACAAAATAAAATCTATCCCACAGAATTACATCCTCCTATCCTCTATTGGCCACATTGTTTCCATATATATTCAAGATTTAACCTCAGTTCACTCACTGCCGTGACATATCCATACTTCACCTTGTGACGCTTATTAATATTGTAAGTATCTATATGCTCCATAGCCTACATGTTCATAGCCATATGGGCCACAGTGCGCCCTCTTGTGACAAAAGCGGAAAACTAACAATAATCATCTTACATTCTATTTTGTGTCCCTATTCAATCCATCCCCTTTATTATTTACTCTATGGTGACCAGTTTTCTACTTAGTCACCTACAGTTATAAATATGTGTCCATCCCTCTATTGCTTTTATCTTAGTGTTCCATAGTGACCTATATTGATGCCTATATCTTATGTTATTATATTTACAATACTTATGCACAACTGATTCAGCATATTCTAGCAATACATCAGTGTTTCTCTAATTTACTAGTGACCATCCTCCCCACTTAATTTTATATGTTTCTCGTACAAGTGTGTCCTAATATTTTGACATGTTCCACTCCTTATTTTTATATTTATGTGGGGTTATTTAAACAATCAATTGTGCCTTCCAATTAATACTGGTACTCACTTATCCTCTGGTGACCCCTATTTTTCATTCCAGTGTTTAACTTATTGATATGCCCCCTCCCGTGGTAATTTCATTCCTCCATGAGTTTTCTCATATATACTACTCAGCCTTATAAGTGTCCCAACATTAGTAAAGTGCTTTGTGCAAAAATTATATTAATATTTGGGTGCTATCTTCAATCCTCACAGTGCTTGTGTCAAACCTAAAACTAAACAATATTATTTGTGTTACCTTCAACTTTACCCCTTTCCCTTTAGGCTCATTAATATTTATAAGATTGCCCATGCCACTTATTCCACTATACCCCTATTCCTTTATGTCACACCAGTGGGTGTCGCCTTTAATCATTGGCAATATGGCAGTTCAGGTCAAATTCAATATTAAGCCCCTGTGGGCTCATGGTTCTCAAATTGAAAATCCATTTACCCTCTGCCTTAGATATTTCTTTGGTCAAATCTGATCCTCTCCATTTTTTCACATATTTTTCCAGGGCCATAAATTTCAGACCTCTTGGATCCCTATTATGATATACCTTAAAGTGCTTCGACACACTGTGGCTTTCTAGGCCTTTCTTGATGTTATTTACATGTTCCCTAACCCGTTTAAAAAATTCTCTAGTAGTTCTTCCTATATATTCCAACCCGCAGGGGCACCACAATATGTAGACTACCCCCTTGGTTCTACAAGTAATACATTGTTGGATCTTGTGTATCCTCCCTGTGTTTCTTGATGTAAACTGCTGCCCCCTTACTGATTGGGCTTCCCTACATCCCAGGCAGCTCCTGCATGGGAAAAAACCCGTCTGCCCCAGCATATCACTAATTGCTGTTCTGGGCGGCTCTAGGCAACTTGTAACCAAGGTGGATTTGAGTGTCGGGGCTCTCCTATATATAAACTGGGGTTTATTGGGTACAGCCTTCTGGAGTATTTTATCAGCCTGAATAATATTCCAATTGTGACCAATAATCCTCTCTAGATCCCTATGTTGTTGATTAAAATCCAACAAAATTGCATACTCCTTAGTATTAACACCTCCTCTTGGCCCATTTCCCAATAATTGCTGTCTGGGAAGTTCCCCCACTCGAATTCTTTCAGCTCTGAGGGTTTGTTCGTTATATCCTTTTTCCAAAAACCTATTAAGAATAGTTTCACTCTGTTCCAAATAATCCTCTATATAGGTACAGTTCCGCCTAATCCTTATAAACTGTCCTCTTGGGATATTTTTGAGCCAGTTGGTGTGGTGACAGCTTCCTATGGGTATATATCCATTTCTGTCCGTACTTTTGAAGTATGTTTTGGTAGTGAGTACACCTCTCTCTTTCCTAATCTGTAGGTCTAGAAAGTCCACTCTATCCTTATTTATATTTACAGTTATATTAATCTCTGGCCAGACCTTATTTAAATCTTCACAAAATTGTTGTAGAGTTTGCTCTGACCCTCTCCATACAAAGAAGAGGTCGTCAATAAATCTTGACCATGATACTACCTTATCATAATGTTCTAATAACTGTACCCTCTTTTCCCACTCCCCCATGAATAAATTGGCCACACTGGGTGCGAATTTTGCCCCCATGGCACATCCTGTTTGCTGTAGATAGTAGGCCCCTCCATACCAAAAGTAGTTGTAATTTAAGGAATATTCCAACAGTTGAAGGATGAATTCAATTTGGGCCTGTTTCAAACTCCCCTCCTCCTCCATCACCTTCCTGATAATTTGTACACTCTTCTTATGAGGGATAACCGTGTACAATGAGGCTACATCCCCTGTGATCAAAAAATCTCCTTCCTGTACATCCAATCGCTCCAGCTCCTGCAGCATGTGTTTTGTATCCTTTAATAAATTCGGGATCTCCACTACTCTAGGTTGTAAGAAAATGTCAACATATTCCCCTATTCTTTGTGTGAGGGACCCTATGCCGCTAACTATGGGCCGTCCCGGTGGGTTTTCAGAGTCTTTATGTATTTTGGGGTTATAATATATAACCGGGACCCTAGGCGTAGTTGGCAGAAGATATTTGAACTCATCTGTAGTGATGATGGTGTCCTTCTCTGCTTTCAATAAAATTTGCTTCAACACCTCCTTGTACTTCAGAGTTGGATCCCCCCTTAATAGTTTGTATGTTGATGTGTCCTGGACAATCCGTGTCATTTCTGTAGTATACTGCTCTTTACTCAATATTACCAGCCCCCCCCCCTTATCTGCTGGTTTCAAGACAAGATCTTTATTCTCAGCCAGCTTCTTTATTTGTGTCTTGGTCTCCATATATCCTTGTACTTTCTTTACTTGCAACTTCTCCATATCATTAAGGACAGCTCTTTTAAAAGTCTCTATGGTGTTCTCCTTGCTATGATCTTGGGGGTTAAATAATGATTTATTTCTTAATTTGGTGTGCACATATTGGGTGGGGGGGTTGAATCGATTGCCAGGCCCCTCCTTTCCTAGAAAGTATTTCTTAATGTTTAGCTTCCTTGTATATTTCTGGATGTCCAGATATGCTCCAAATTTGTTGAATGGTTTTGGGGGGGCATAATTCAAACCCCTATCCAGTAGTTTAGTTTGGGCTTTTGTGAGGGGTATTTTACTAAGATTAAAAATTCCTCTCCCTCGGTTCTCCTCTATCTTCTCCTTTTGTTTCCTAGCTCCCCCCCTACAGCCTCTTCTATTCCTCTTTTGCTCCCTCTGCCCCACCCCTCCTCCTCCTTCTCCTGTAAATAGTCCCATTCCTCCCATTGGTCTACCCCTAAAAAACGTTCCCGATCTTCATTCCCAGATTGGTGATTCTTAATCGTGGAAGGATCTCTGTCATCATCCTCCAACGGTTGATACCTATTATATCTCGGGGAGTTCCTATCTTCCTCTACCATTTGGTGTCTGCTGTATCTAGGGGGATTTCTATCATCCTCTGTCGGTTGATGTCTAGTTTGTCTAGGGGGGTTCCTATCCCTCAAATGATAGTATTGGGTGCCATATCTATCCTGCTTCTGTTGGTACTTTGGGGGTCTATTCTGTTTAGGACTTCTAGGTCGTCTTTGCCAATGTGGATTTTTTGGGAGATCCCAGGCCCCTTCCTGTGGGGGTCCTGTATACTCTGATTCGGTTGGTCGCTTAATTGCAGTATTAGGGGTTTGTTTATCACTGGTTGCCTGCTCTGGTGCATTGGTATCCATTGCTACAGAGGTTGTGTTTTTGCTGGTCTGTTGTTCATTTATTTTAACCTGCCATCTATATGCCTGCTGCATTCTGTAGTCCCTACAGTCACTGGAATATCTTTTTTGTTTAATATCCATAATTTCTTTCTCATTATTGACCAGCAATTTCGTAAGATCATCCATTTTCTGTTGGTATTTTTCCTCTCCTTTATGTAATTCCATCTTTAATTTTAGTTCATCAATATCAGTTTCTAGTCTATCCAGTCTATTCTTCTTCCTTTTAGCTAATCTTTTCAGCAGGCCCACCCCACATTGGTTCAGGTATTCCCCCAATTCTTTATCATTATCTACATTATTTTCTCCATCGTTAACAATCAAGTCCCATCTGTAACGTTTAGGGACAATACCCTCATCTATATATGAATTCAGACTAGTGTGTTCCCACCATGTAGTTTGCTCTTTCAACATGAGATTATGTAGGGTTTTAAACTGAACCTCTAAATTATCAGGGTCATCTCTACTGTTAGTATCTCTAGAAAAAACAGTTTTTAGGTCAATATTGCCCCTTATTCTGAGCTTAAAAGCATCCATCTTGACCCAGGCAGCAATGTACAATAGCTGGATCACTATTAACACAATACAATTTCCAAAACACTGCGCCACAGGTCATACAGTAATTTACCGCTTCACATATACAGATAATGGGCTCGCTGCACAAAAGTCCAATGGTAGGATAATATATTTCAAAGATTGTTGCTGCGCTCTCCACTCCTGTAAGATAAAACAAACTCCACATAGAGCAGTAACGTTCAGATTTTTTGCATTAATCCAGCACCCACAGTCACCAGTGATTTGTGCTCCAGGTGATTTGTCAGCCTGTCTCCCTCACCCCTCTCGCTATATGCTCACCAGAATTTCCTCAAAAATGAGCCTTGATTACAATGCTGTATCCAGATCCAGTTATCTCTAGACAAATGAGAGGAGCTCCACATAGGGTAATATAGTTCAGACAGTAGCACAATCAAAATACTTCAAAACAGCGTGCTCATGTGTCAACACCCAGAAACAAGTGCTGCTTCACCACAATCCATGCCACACTTCTCACCAGATGTAGTCCACCTTTCTTATCACAGGTGGAAACTGCACTTCCTATAGTTGTCACTCAATCAAGAATCGATCCTCAGTAGTTGAAAAAAGGCCTCTCAAAGGTCCTTCATTTATTGACTGTTAAAAATTTGCTCCATAAAAACATAAAAGAAAAGACAATCGCATATAGCGTATTACCATTGACAGTATCTGTATGCGCATAAGCAATCTCACTTACGCCTTCAGTAGTATATCTCGCTCATCAAATACAGTTGGCTGTCCAATGCCCATCCGCCTGGCGTCCGGGTGCGTGTAACTGTGTCCGCGCTGCCCTATTCCGCCTTCCTCATCAGCCGCAGGGTTCCGTCTCGTGTGCTACAAAGTTGACCGGCCGGTCCGCGCACTTCCTGGTGCCTTGCGACGTCACCGTGTAGTCCCGCCCGACGCGCGTTTCGTCCTCAACGCCAGACTCATCAGGGGCTCCGCCTACTATCGTACGACGTCACTCTACATAGTCCCTGCCGCCTCCTGATTGGAGGATCTCCGCCGTATTGCTGGATGGGCATTGTTTACAAAATAAAATCTATCCCACAGAATTACATCCTCCTATCCTCTATTGGCCACATTGTTTCCATATATATTCAAGATTTAACCTCAGTTCACTCACTGCCGTGACATATCCATACTTCACCTTGTGACGCTTATTAATATTGTAAGTGTCTATATGCTCCATAGCCTACATGTTCATAGCCATATGGGCCACAGTGCGCCCTCTTGTGACAAAAGCGGAAAACTAACAATAATCATCTTACATTCTATTTTGTGTCCCTATTCAATCCATCCCCTTTATTATTTACTCTATGGTGACCAGTTTTCTACTTAGTCACCATAGAGTAAATAATAAAGGGGATGGATTGAATAGGGACACAAAATAGAATGTAAGATGATTATTGTTAGTTTTCCGCTTTTGTCACAAGAGGGCGCACTGTGGCCCATATGGCTATGAACATGTAGGCTATGGAGCATATAGACACTTACAATATTAATAAGCGTCACAAGGTGAAGTATGGATATGTCACGGCAGTGAGTGAACTGAGGTTAAATCTTGAATATATATGGAAACAATGTGGCCAATAGAGGATAGGAGGATGTAATTCTGTGGGATAGATTTTATTTTGTAAACAATGCCCATCCAGCAATACGGCGGAGATCCTCCAATCAGGAGGCGGCAGGGACTATGTAGAGTGACGTCGTACGATAGTAGGCGGAGCCCCTGATGAGTCTGGCGTTGAGGACGAAACGCGCGTCGGGCGGGACTACACGGTGACGTCGCAAGGCACCAGGAAGTGCGCGGACCGGCCGGTCAACTTTGTAGCACACGAGACGGAACCCTGCGGCTGATGAGAAAGGCGGAATAGGGCAGCGCGGACACAGTTACACGCACCCGGACGCCAGGCGGATGGGCATTGGACAGCCAACTGTATTTGATGAGCGAGATATACTACTGAAGGCGTAAGTGAGATTGCTTATGCGCATACAGATACTGTCAATGGTAATACGCTATATGTGATTGTCTTTTCTTTTATGTTTTTATGGAGCAAATTTTTAACAGTCAATAAATGAAGGACCTTTGAGAGGCCTTTTTTCAACTACTGAGGATCGATTCTTGATTGAGTGACAACTATAGGAAGTGCAGTTTCCACCTGTGATAAGAAAGGTGGACTACATCTGGTGAGAAGTGTGGCATGGATTGTGGTGAAGCAGCACTTGTTTCTGGGTGTTGACACATGAGCACGCTGTTTTGAAGTATTTTGATTGTGCTACTGTCTGAACTATATTACCCTATGTGGAGCTCCTCTCATTTGTCTAGAGATAACTGGATCTGGATACAGCATTGTAATCAAGGCTCATTTTTGAGGAAATTCTGGTGAGCATATAGCGAGAGGGGTGAGGGAGACAGGCTGACAAATCACCTGGAGCACAAATCACTGGTGACTGTGGGTGCTGGATTAATGCAAAAAATCTGAACGTTACTGCTCTATGTGGAGTTTGTTTTATCTTACAGGAGTGGAGAGCGCAGCAACAATCTTTGAAATATAGCAACAGTATACTGTTTATTGTAAAGGACTTCCCAAAATTCTCATCTTTCTGAGTCATTGGTTCTGAAGTCTGCACAAAGTAGGAAGTAACATTTCATGTTACCCTCCCACTCTTTCAAGTTACCCACCACTGTGGCTGAAGTTGCACGTAATGACTGTTTCATTAGGAAGGGTGTGTGTATGCACATCCATGGAGCAGCAGGGGAGGCATATTTTCAGTGTTCTAATCGCTCCCACTCATTACTTTCCATCGTGAAGATGTGCAAAATTGCAGCAATGAACACAAGTAGGGTCAGAGCTATGGACCTAATGCACTAACTGACAATGCACAGCAATATTACCTTACTTACGACAGTATGTGCCTTTAGGTTATGCTATTAGCAGTACTTGAGTAGCGCAACCATTGCTATGGTGCCATGCATTACGAATGATCGTTATTATTAGTAATGCTTGTTACGGTAGCAACGGTCACACTGCTCGAGTACCGCAGGTCTTGCAAATAGTGTGGTCACGCGGGTCACGCTGATGTTATCAGGATGGTACTGTGCAGGCGCAGAAACTACTGTGCCTGCACAGTACAGTCCTGATGACGTCAGCGGAACCCGCGTGACCCGCGCGGTGGAGCGCAGAAGAAGCCGATCCGGAAGCATCTGCAGCAGAGAAGACCGGGAGCCACTGGAGCTGCGGTGAGGGCACAGGATGGCTTCAAGGGGCTGGAGGAAGCCCCAGGTAAGTGGATTTTTGTGTTTTAATTTACCTGGAAGTATCCTTTAAAGAGGAACCATCGTGAAAATTTTAAAATTTAAAACACATACAAATAAGAAGTACATTTCTCCCAGAGTAAAATGAGCCATAAATTACTTTTCTACTATATTGCTGTCACTTACAGTAGGTAGTAGAAATCTGACATTACCGACAGGTTTTGGGCTAGTCCATCTCTCTATAGGGTATTCTCAGCACGGCCTTTATTCTTTCTAAAGGCATTCCCTGAAAATGATTAATACAATGATGCTGGCCAGCCTCCCTGCTCGCTGCACACTATTTTTGCAGTTGGACAGAGCAACTGCCATTCACTTAATGCTTTTAAAAATAAATAAAACCCTGAGAACCCCCCTATGAGAAGATAGGCTAGTCCAAAACCTGTAGAGATATAGAGATATAGAGATATAGAGATATAGAGATATATAGATATAGATATAGATATATAGATATATATCAATCAGCTGTGAATATCCCACAGGACCCAGCAGTACACTGTAGCCAGGTCCTGTGGGTAGGAGCAGAGCAGCCAGTCGGCACTCTGCAGGTCACCTGATAGTCACATGATCAGTGATCATGTGATTACTGTGATCATAACAAAGGAGCCAGGCTGCCTGCTAGTAACAATCTGTTCTCTCTGAGAGAACAGATCATATCTAGCTTATCTAGCTTGTGTTCATTTTTTGTTTTTTGTTTTTTATAAAAATGTAACGATTGTGGAATTATCTCCGTGGTCAGCGCACAATATGTGCGCCGACACTGCGGAAATCCTCCACAAGCATTTAAATAACAGAACCCAGCTTTGGTGCAATGCACCTGTAGAGAGGAATTCCCACCGGCAGATGGAGCTGTGGAGTGCAGAGGAATGAACCCTCTGCACTGCCACAGATGCCAGTTGGAAATTGTACGAGGTGAAACAATACAGGGCAAGATGCCCCCTAAAGAGAGAGTGAGCACAGAGACAGAATGTATGTATGTCCACCAATCCAGTCGCCACTCGGCGACGGTTGACATACAACAGCGAAAACCAAAGTGAGAAAGCAATCGCCAGAATGGCGATTGCTAATAGAGACACAAGACTGAATAAGACAGAGCGTGACTGAGTAGGGAAGACACAGCAAGAAACCACAATCTGACCGTCAAAGAAAATAACAAACGAACTACCTGAATGCGGTCGCCGCACAAGAAGCGCAACAGCGACAAAACATGTTTATAGCGCGGTCTCCACACGAGAAGTGCAACAGAGACAAAACACGCCAACCCTGACTAACAAATGAACCTAACAAAGACGACAGACAAATAACGCGAACGCTTGCTAATCGGTTGCCTCCCACCAGACAACAGCAAGCGTTCGTGCTGGACAAGACAGACTAAAGGAGTAACCAGTAGCAACCGCAGCTAAGGTTATACTCCAAGACAGACAAAGGAGATCCACCGCCACTACCGCCAGGGCGAATGCGATCTAGGAACAAGGCCAAACGATTTACTGCCAGCCGCCGCAGGCGACCGTACAATCGCAGGGACCAAACAAAACAGCACAGGAATAAACAGTACAAATAATACAAAGCCTGACTGCACTATAGAGAATGCAAGATGCACTCCCCAGTAATTAACTACACTAGAATCTTCGCCAACAATCAGCAGAAGGGCTGAAACTCCAGGAAAGTTAGCAGGAACAAACCTTCATGACCAGCAGGGAATTCGGGGCGGAAATAGTATTTATAAAGCAAGCCATCAAAGGAAGCAGCTAAGCAATTTGCATGACAAGTGGATGCAAATTCCTCACCAGAACAGCAACTCTGAAACTTGCAGAATGAAGACAGGTCTCTTTTCCAGGGACCTGCAGCACTCAGACCTAAAAAATGGTCAAAAACTGTCTGCTTGTGCAGACAGCAGAGCACATTATTGCAAAAAATAGTTTAAAATGTGTTATAGTGTAGGTGTAGTCAATGCCGCATTTACCATAAGGCACTGTAGGCACATGCCTACAGACGCCTGATGGTGGAAAGGCGGCTCACGCCTCTCCCTGAGTGCTTCCTTCCATCCTTCCCTATGCAGAGCCCCAAGTGGAGCCTTAATGAGAGGTTACTCACCCTGTTTTCAGCATTCCACTGACGAGGTTTCCCTTCAATTGGGGGCACCTCTACCTACCTAATACCTGGGGCACCTGTAGGTACTTAGTATTAGGTAGCCAGACATACATTTAGTATTAAGGGGCATCTGTGAAGTTGTGTACCTGGAGTTTTTTCGTTTTTGTAGTGTGTGGGATTAAATGATTAACATTAGAAAAAAGCCCTATCTGTCTTGAAAAAAGCAATACCAAGATTGCCTATGTCAGACAAAGTACAGCCGAACCATAAGCTGTGAAAGTTCAACCCAAAGGCAAATAAATGCTCTGGTACTGAGAGCTGCTTTCGCTGATGGTAGAAAAGTGGTTAAAGAGAAACCGTAACCAAGAATTGAACTTCATCCCAATCAGTAGCTGATACCCCCTTTCCCATGAGAAATCTATTCTTTTTCTCAAACGGATCATCAGGGGGTTCTGTATAGCTGATTTTGTGGTGAAACCCTTCCCACAGTGTGATGTCAGCCCCTCACAGCTCTGAGGTCCAGACCTCACACTGTGGGAGCCTTGTTGCATTGTGGGAAATAACAGCTGTTTCCAACTGCCAAAAAAAGCAAGCAGCACCTCCTTCCAGTGACATCACTTGCCAGCAGTAAAAATTTTACCATATGATATTTGTCTGAATGTAAATTGGGGAGAGGAAAGATTTTACAATGAGCAAACACTGACTAAGGCCTAGTGCACACCAAAAACCGCTAGCAGATCCGCAAAACGCTAGCGTTTTTTGAAGCATTTTTTCTTATTATGAAGCGTTTTTGGTAGCGTTTTTGTGTAGCAGATTACAGATATTGTTACAGTAAAGCTGTTACTGAACAGCTACTGTAACAAAAACGCCTGGAAAACCGCTCTGATCTGGCGTTTTATCAAGCGTTTTGCATTTTTCCTATACTTAACATTGGAGGCAGAAACGCCTTCCGAAATCCAAAAAATGCTGCAGCCCGGGAGTTTGCGTTTCAGCTAAAACCGACCCGCTCTGGTGTGCACCAGCCCATTGAAATACATTACCCAAGCGTTTCCTCAGCCGCAAGCGTTACTAAAAACGCAACCGAACCGCTCTGGTGTGCACTAGGCCTATGGGCCTGTTTCCACTACACGCGAATTCTGGATGCAGGAAACTGACTCTAATGAATCCCTATGGGAAATCTGCATCAGAAAAAACGTGTTTAGTGGAAACAGGCCCATAGGCATTCATTGGAGACAGTTTTTCTGCATCTTGAATCTGCATGTAGTGGAAACAGGCCCTAAATGATTTATACATAATTATTATAAAAATTAATCCCTTTTTTTTTTTTTTTTACATTATTTTCACTGGAGTTCCTCTTTAAGGCCCCATTTACACTTAATCAATTGCTCTGTTATAACTGAAAGGACAACTAATTTTCAAAGTAATGTCCATGTTTCCCAATCGCTAAGTTCACACTATGAGCTTGATTTACTAAATCGTGATAACTCCTATCACGGCCGTGCTAGCGTTTTCACGTGATTGCGCGCAAAAACGCGCCTAGTGCGGCTGTGATATGAGTTATCACTGCACTGCTATGGAGAAGAAAAAAAAACTTGTACCAACTGATTAACCAACTGATTAAGTGTAAATGGGCCTAAAGGAAATAAATACAGCGGTCTTCATATACCTCTCTTCAGGTTCCCTTTAAGGAAAGGAAAGTTGCATAATATTATCATAATATTTTGTATAAAGCAAAGTATTATGATATTGAAATCATCTTGATTAAATTTGACTTGTACCTGGAAATGTAATAAAGCAACTTGAATATTTTCATAATGCAGTGCTTTATACTACTTTCCTTAATTTACTGTATGACCTCAGTATACACTGTATACCCTAACCTAAGGGGTGAATGTTAAAAGTTTGAATGTTTGAAGGTTATATGTATAATGTATTATAACTATTAAATATTGGATGCAGTCCTGAATTAAAAAGCGTAATTACAGTGCAGCTGAATGTGAACTGTTTTTTATCTGGACATGTAAATGAATTCTAAATGAGCGTGCATGAAAAAAGGGCGCAGTGAAAAAAGGGCCCGGCTAGATACAGAAATGGCATGGTGGATAACGAAATCTGATAACGGTAAACATCGTTCTCAAACTTGGTTAATATTAAATACCATTGTTAAAACAGACGGAAATGAAAAATAACAAAAAGATTTTAACGTTAAAAATTGTTACGTAATTCAACAATACAGCTTAACCCAACCCCACTCTCACACAGAACTCTCCCCTGTTGGTGCCTAAAACTAACCACTCCCCCGGTGGTGCCTAACCCTACCCCCCCCCCCCCCCGGTGGTGCCTAACACTAACCAACCCCCTGGGGGCGCCTAACCCTAGCCACTCCCTCTGCAGAAACACCCTTTTACACATAGAAACGATAATATCTTTGGTAACGTAAAATCTGTACATACAAACAAAATAATATGCCAAAAACTATAATGTTGCAAGCTTCTAAAACGATAACATACATCAAAAATGTGATGTTCTAATGTTGTTAACGATATTTATCGCAGCGCCCTTTTTTTCTGCTTTTTTTCACCGTATTAACGTTAATTGCATTAGAGTATATGGCGGCGCCCTTTTTTGTCCACCCTCAGCCGTCGCCCTATTTCCTGCTACCCTAAATGGTCTACTTTATTTCAAATTGTTATGAGTTCACGTTTCACGTTTTTCAATGTACTTGCCAGGTGTTGCTCTTGGTCTGACAGGCCTTGATTTTGCTGTTATGCAACTTGATGGCTTTGCACTGTATTTGATCTTTATGCATTAGTACAACACCTTCTTTGTAAAGATGGCCCAAACGGTTTGCATTCGAGCACGAACACGCAAACTTCAGTGGTTCGCGTTTGTGGTGAACCGCGAACTATATGCAAGTTTGACCCGCCCCCTATACTACATCATTTGGCTCAACTTTAACCCTCTACATCACAGTCAGCAGACACATGGTAGCCAATCAGGACCCCCCCCCCCCCCCCTTATAAAAGGCAGGCAGGGTCAGCCATTTCTCTTACTCGTGTGGCTGCAGTAATTAGAGAAGGGAGAGGAACCTGCTGTAGACCTAGGGAAAGCTTAGTTAGACTCTTGTTAGGCTTGTTAGCTTGCTCCTTGCTGATACTTATTGCTAAAAAGCACCCCTCAACAGCTCTTTTGAGAGGTAATGTTGTTCTTGTGATCAATTATTTTTTTATCAAGATAATAAGATCGTTGCTTTATTGTGGACAGACCAAATTCCATCAGCTGGACAGTCACTGTTGTTCTGTCATTGAGCTACCCCAGCCCGGCGACCATATGGGCTTGAAAACCGCTATCGCCTGCACTCTCGCCATGGTGCGCACCAGTCCAGCACGGCCGTCACTACACAAACAGCTGTTTGCAGTCACTGCATACCTTCCACTGCATTTGTGTGACTGCACATTGTATTATACCTGGCAGTCAGTGCATATCTTTCACTTGAATGGATGGCAGACTTGCCCTCCATAACGGATTGTCGTTAAAGGATTCAACGTTTATTCGTCTCATATACAGCAGGGCCTCGGAAGAGTTCTCCTGTATTGTTATTTTTCGTCACTACCTCCCTGAGTCGGGACTTGCGTGCCGTGCCTGCTGCCTTCCTTGGATGTGTGGTGGTAGCCGTTCCTGCTCCTTTGCCCACAGCGTGCCCGCTGCCTTCCTTGGATGTGTGGTGGTAGCCGTTCCTGCTCCTCTGCCCACAGCAGCAGCCAGGTTTCTGTGAAGGAAATCTTTGAGCGGAAGAAGCCAATGTCTGCCAGTCACCCCCTTGCCCGGCGTCTGACAGCTGGCTTGGCGGAACTGTTAGCTCACCAGCTGTTACCATACCAGCTGGTGGACTCTGAGGCCTTCCGAAAATTTGTGGTGATTGGGACACCGCAGTAGAAGATACCAGGCCGCAATTATTTTTCTCAAAAGGCGATACCCAAACTGTACCGTGATGTTGAAAGGCAAGTGGTGTCATCTCTGGCACACAACGTTGGGTCAAGGGTCCATCTGACCACGGATGCCTGGTCTGCAAAGCACGGTCAGGGCAGGTACATTACTTATACGGCACATTTGGGTCCTTCCTTGGATGTGTGGAGGTAGCCGTTTCTCAGGCTGCCATTCCGGACCGGAATCGAACCCTGATTCCCCGCCATTACCCGTGGTCACCATGGTACTGAGAAAGTAATATGGAAACTTTATCAGTCACACAGTTGAATGAATGGCAGACTTTCCCTCCATAACAGATTCTTGTTGAAGGTACTGAACAGCAAGCAGAAAAAGTAATTTAAAAAAATAAATGCAAGCTTTAAACACTTTAGCCTTCAGGACGTAGCTCCTACGTCCAAATATGCACGCTGGATGTAGGAGCTATGTCCATGAGAAAACGAAACCGCTGGGGTTCGCAGGGCCGAAACCCCCGGGGTGCGCAGGCTGCCTGTTAGCACGGAGATCAATGAATGGGAAAGCAGTTCCCATTCATTGATCTAAGTCCCTTAGAACGATTGCTGGCTTCTATGGAGAAGCCGCGATTGTTCTGTTACACATCCCCTCTTTACTTCCTGTAAGTACGCTTACAGGAAGCCAAAAAAAAAATAAAAAATTGACTGTGACCATCTTGTAGCAAAATAGTAAAACTACATCTACATACATTTTTATTAAAATGAATATACATTTTTACATTTAAAATTAACTGTTTACCTCCCACACACCCAAAAATATTTAAATAAAAATTTGAATTAGAAAAAAAATTACAATAAAATTTTTTTTTAATAAATAGTTACCTAAGGGTCTGAACCTTTTTAATATGCATGTCAAGAGGTTAAATTACTAATATTTTTTAAATTATAAGCTTGTAAATAGTGATTGATGCAAAACTGAAAAAATTCAAATTTATTTCCAAATAAAATATTGGCGCCATACAATGTAATAGGGACATCATTTAAATGGTATAATAACCTGGACAAATGGGCAAATAAAATGCGTTGGTTTTAATTATGGTAGCACATATTATTTTAAAGCTATAAAGGCAGAAAACTTACAAATCCATGATTTTTTTTCAATTTTTCTCTGAATATTCCTGTTAAAATGCATTTAGCATAAAATATTTCTTAGCAAAATGTACCACCCAAAGAAAGCCTGATTGGTGGCGGAAAGAACAAGATATAGATTATTGCATTGTGATAATTAGTGATAAAGTTATTGGTGAATGAATGGGAGGTGAAAATTACTCGGATGCATAAGGTGAAAAAACACTAAAGGCTGAAGTGGTTAACAATGGTAGAGAAAGAACCATCAAAAGTTGATAAGGCAGTCAGACATTACCTGACATCACTGAGGAAGAGCAATCTCGCCATGGTGCGCACCAGTCCAGCATGGCCGTTGTCAGGAATATACTGGGGTGCTTATGATGTAACGATAATATTTTCATTTTCCTGTCTGCTATGTACTTCAGGTGCGTATGTATGGGTCATCATCTGGCTTTGGGGAAGCTGTACTTGTCTGTGTGACAGTGTGGAATACAATTACCCTCAGTTCCTCTGAGAGCGGGGAGCTAATTAGAAGCCCTATTGTCCCATTATACAAATCAGGACAGAGTCAGGGAACTTCAAAGGCTAACAAAGGACTCTAGAATTTACATCTGACAGGCCTGCTGGGATGGGGAGGAAGCCTTAATTGTCACCTGGAGTGGGGAAAAGACCTTTTTGATGATCTGAAAACTGAGACGGGAAAGGTTTTCAAGTGGCATATCACAGGAAAGGATATGACGCGCGTTATGTATGGACTAGGCCTCTGGAAATCCAATTATGACTGAGGATGTAATTAAATCTAGCTCCCCCCGTCCACACAGGCTTACAGCCTCGAGGCGAATATTTTATTATAAAAACCAGGGGACAGATACCTCAAATCAGTTCTCTTCTGACGGTAGCGGCAGCTGGACTCCCGGCCCAAGCTAAGGGGCTCCTGGTCAAAGCCAGAACTGTGTCCGTCCACAAAAGTCCAAGATTCTTCTATCTGGATCCCCATTTATTTTGGTAAGCAAAATCGCTTTGTGTGTATCTTTGTAACCTTTTATTTTTGTAACTTTTATCTTGTAACTTTTTTACTTTGTTTTTTGTACATCTTCTGTATATATTATTTTCTGCATTGTTCTATGTTTTTATGGAATATTAAATCGTTATTTAATAAGCTTGACTTCTGCGGTACTAAACTAACACTCATAGCCTAGAGGAGACTGCAGTGTAGCTGTGTATAAGTCCGTGCCTAATTGTATGTTTGAGCAACACTATCATATGAAATTGTAATTACATGGTATGTATGGGGCAATTCTGCGCTCGACAGCCGAGTGGGAAGTCTAACAGTATCGTTCGGAACGGCTGTTAGTGGTTTTGCTGCACGACAGTGTACCTTGCATTACAAATCATTGTCTGATTGTGCTGTGTTACTGTACAACTGTACTGTGTGTGTGGGTGCGTGGCGTTCTCATATTCAGCCTAAGCGCAAAGCTGACCCAAATACGAAAACGCAGATTGCGTGTTTAGCCCTCGACAGCTGAGGGGACGTGTCTAGCAACGCTAGTGGTGGCAGTGGGAAGTGTTTGAGGGGTTCCAGCCTTGTTTGTAGCTTAAATAAGGCTGTTCTCCGCTTAATCTGATCAAACCCGCAGTCGAGAACCGTATACGCAGGCGTGCCGCGGGCCGGCTCTTGACAGCCGTCACTACACAAACAGCTGTTTGCGGTACGTTACACAGTGAGTTTGGTCTGTCAGTGTTAAGCAGTACACTAGTTACACTACCTGATTGATGTATACACATGCAAGATGTTTTAAAGCACTTTAGGCCTCCAATTTAGCATGTAATGTGATTTCTGCCCTTAAAACGCTGCTGTGCGTAAAATCCGGATTTTTCTCTGCTTGACAGCTGTACTATGCTGTACTATGCTTGAACTGCTGTTTATCTGCCTGTCCTGCTTGCCTCATCGGCACTGTTTGTTTATCTGCTGCTGTGGGTGCCCTGCACATCCACCTCGTGCTGGCATGGGCAAAGGACAACCAATCTCCCAGCCAGCACACCAGCACCTTGTCCAGAGTGGAATTCCTGCAAATGACAACCTCTAACCCATGATGGTGAATCGTCTGAAGGAGCTTTCCTGTGGAATACAGTAAATGCCCACATCGAGCATCTGGCAGCGCCAAGTGCACCCCGAGCAAACCCCGCCCACAAGAGGAGGGCAGATGCCCAAGTGAGGACAAGTCTATGCTCTCCTGTCCCAGTCTTCCTACTAGCGAACGTATATTTACTCCTTAACAAAGAGGACGAGCTGCTCCTACTACTCAGCAGCAAACCTTCAACTGGCAAGACCACCTCAGGTCTCTGCTTCACCAAGACCTGGCTGAATTGCAGCATCCCTGATAACTCTCTACAACTGCCAGGCTATGACGTCCTCCACAAAGACCAAGATCATGCCTTCTCGAAAAATTGAGGAAATGCCATATGCTTCTCCATTAACAACACAGCTGGTTGCACTAACAACACCATCCTTAGCAAGGGCTGTACCTATGATGTTGATCTCCTAGCCATCAACTGCAGACCACAGTACTCATTTTCTTTGTTCTTGTTGGGGTTTATATCCCCCCTGACGCAAACACCAAGAATGCCCTGCAAACACTAGGGATCATAGCACGACTTTGTTGGAAGTCGTCTGTGTTAAAGGCATGCCCATGAGAGGTGCTCAGAGTCCCTTTAAAGGGGAACTGAAGTAAGAGGTATACAGAGGCTGCCATATTTATTTCCTTTTAATCAATACCAGTTGCCTGGCAGCCCTGCTGGTCTATTTCTGTGCAGTAGTATCTGAATAAAACCAGAAACAAGCATGCAGCTAGTCTTGTCAGATCTGACTTTAAAGTCTGAAGCACTGAAACAAGGGCGTAACTAGAAATCACTGGGCCCCCCTGCGAAACTTATGATGGGGCTCCCTCCCGCCAACCCACCCCCTGCTTTCTGCACAAGTAAACTGAGAACCAATGTTATTCAATTGGCTAGAGCATGTTTTGCCCATGCAGATAAAAACTGACAGCAGTAAAGCATTGCAGGCATTTTCTTTATCAATTACATTAGTTGTGATAAAACGTGCATGTTTTCACTCATACAGACACACATGGTGTACAGAAAACGCATACGGAAAACTGACAGACGATTGTGCTCCCAGCCGCAGCTTATTACACTCACTCTGTCCATCTCTGATGGAACAGAATTGCTCTGCTGACTTCTCCAGCATCACTACAGAACACAGCACTTGGGGAGGGGTAGAGAGGTTTTGGGCTGCGCACTGTACAGAGGAGCTTGCTGCACACTGAATAGGGACTATCTACAAATCTCTGTCTACAACACTTTGTATGATTTGTTATCAGTAGCTGAGCAGATGCAGTCATTAGAACAGTTGTGCAGAGAATAGAAAAGTTTTACTCTCTGTACCCATAGTTATCAGTCTCTCAGGATGGGGCCCTCTGTGGCTTCTGGGCCCCCCTGCGGCTGCATCCCTTGCAGGGTCTATTGTTACGCCCCTGCACTGAAACACCTGATCTGCTGCATGCTTGTTCAGGGGCTATGGCTAATAGTATTAGAGGCAGAGGATCAGCAGGGCTGCTAGGCAACTGGTATTGCTTAAAAGAAAATAAACATGACAGCCTCCATATACCTCTCTCTTCAGTTCCCCTTTAAGCGACTGGTTCTTGCCTTGCTAAAGTACTCCACCAACACAAGTGTGAAAGAGTTAACCACTTCCCGACCGCCCACTACACAGGGGCGGCGGGGAAGTGGAGCCCTGCAGGACGGCCTCACCCACAGAGGCGGCGGTCCATTTAAGGGCATGGGCGGAGCGATCGCGTCATCCGTGACGCGATCCTCCGCCGGCGCCTGTCACCGCTCGCTCGCCGCAACATCCCGCCGGCTATACGGAAGCGCCGGCGGGATGTTAACCCCGCGATCGCCGCATACAAAGTGTATAATACACTTTGTAATGTTTACAAAGTGTATTATACAGGCTGCCTCCTGCCCTGGTGGTCCCAGTGTCCGAGGGACCACCAGGGCAGGCTGCAGCCACCCTAGTCTGCACCCAAGCACACTGATTTCTCCCCCCCCTGCCCCAGATCGCCCACAGCACCCATCAGACCCCCCCCCCCCTGCCCACCCCCCAGACCCCTGTTTGCACCCAATCACCCCCCTAATCACCCATCAATCACTCCCTGTCACTATCTGTCAACGCTATTTTTTTTTTTATCCCCCCCCCTGCTCCCTGCCCCCTCCTGATCACCCCCCACCCCTCAGATTCTCCCCAGACCCCCCCCCCCAGACCACCCCCCCCCTGTTTACTGTATGCATCTATCCCCCTGATCACCTGTCAATCACCTGTCAATCACCCGTCAATCACCCATCAATCACCCGTCAATCACCCCCTGTCACTGCCACCCATCAATCAGCCCCTAACCTGCCCCTTGCGGGCAATCTGATCACCCCCCCACACCAATAGATCGCCCACAGATCCGACATCAGATCACCTCCCAAATCCATTGTTTACATCTATTCTCTCCTCTAAACACCCACTAATTACCCATCAATCACCCATCAATCACCCCCTATCACCACTTGTCACTTTTACCTATCAGATCAGACCCTAATCTGCCCCTTGCGGGCACCCAATCACCCGCCCACACGCTCAGATTGCCCTCTGACCCCCCCTTATCAATTCACCAGTGCATTAATTACATCTGTTCTTCCCTGTAATAACCCACTGATCACCTGTCAATCACCTGCCAATCACCTATCACCCATCAATCACCCCCTGTCACCCCCTGTCACTGCCACCCATCAATCAGCCCCTAACCTGCCCCTTGCGGGCAATCTGATCACCCACCCACACCATTAGATCGCCCGCAAACCCGCCGTCAGATTACCTCCCAAATGTATCGTTTACATCTTTTATCTTCTCTAAACACCCACTAATTACCCATCAATCACCCCCTATCACCACCTGTCACTGTTACCTATCAGATCAGACCCTAATCTGCCCCTTGCGGGCACCCAATCACCCGCCCACACGCTCAGATTGCCCTCAGACCCCCCCCCCCCCTTATCAATTCGCCAGTGCATTAATTACATCTGTCCTTCCCTGTAATAACCCACTGATCACCTGTCAATCACCTGCCAATCACCTATCACCCATCAATCACCCCCTGTCACCCCCTGTCACTGCCACCCATCAATCAGCCCCTAACCTGCCCCTTGCGGGCAATCTGATCACCCACCCACACCATTAGATCGCCCGCAAACCCGCCGTCAGATTACCTCCCAAATGTATCGTTTACATCTTTTATCTTCTCTAAACACCCACTAATTACCCATCAATCACCCCCTATCACCACCTGTCACTGTTACCTATCAGATCAGACCCTAATCTGCCCCTTGCGGGCACCCAATCACCCGCCCACACGCTCAGATTGCCCTCAGACCCCCCCCCCCCCCCCCCCTTATCAATTCGCCAGTGCATTAATTACATCTGTCCTTCCCTGTAATAACCCACTGATCACCTGTCAATCACCTGCCAATCACCTATCACCCATCAATCACCCCCTGTCACTGCCACCCAACAATCAGCCCCTAACCTGCCCCTTGCGGGCAATCTGATCACCCACCCACACCAATAGATCGCCCGCAGATCCGACATCAGATCACCACCAAAGCGCAGTGTTTCCATCTATTCTCTCCTCTAAACACCCACTAATTACCCATCAATCACCCATCAATCACTCCCTATCACCACCTGTCACTGTTACCTATCAGATCAGACCCTAATCTGCCCCTTGCGGGCACCCAATCGACCGCCTACACGCTCAGATTGCCCTCAGACCCCCCCTTATCAATTCGCCAGTGCAATATTTACATCTGTTCTCCCCTGTAATAACCCACTGATTACCTGTCAATCACCTATCAATCACCCATCAATCACCCCCTGTCACTGCCACCCATCAATCACCCCCTGTCACTGCCACCCATCAATCACCCGCTGTCACTGCCACCCATCAATCAGCCCCTAACCTGCCCCTTGCGGGCAAACTGATCACCCACCCACACCAATAGATCGCCCGCAGATCCGACATCAGATCACCACCCAAGCGCAGTGTTTCCATCTATTCTCTACCCTAAACACCCACTAATTACCCATCAATCACCCCCTGTCACTGCTACCTATCAGATTAGACCCCTATCTGCCCCTAGGGCACTCAATCACCCGCCCACACCCTCAGAATGCCCTCAGACCCCAGCCCTGATCACCTCGCCAGTGCATTGCTTGCATCCATTCCCCCCTCTAATCACACCTTGAGACACCCATCAATCACCTCCTGTCACCCCCTAGCACACCTACCCATCAGATCAGGCCCCAATTTGCCCCGTGTGGGCTCCTGATCACTCGGCCAAACCCTCAGACCCCCTTCCGATCACCTCCCCAGTGCATGGATTGCATCTATTTTCCCCTCTAACCACCCCCTGAGACACCCATCAATCACCTCCTGTCACCCCCTAGCACTCCTATCCATCAGATCAGGCCCAATACAACCTGTCATCTAAAAGGCCACCCTGCTTATGACCGGTTCCACAAAATTCGCCCCCTCATAGACCACCTGTCATCAAAATTTGCAGATGCTTATACCCCTGAACAGTCATTTTGAGACATTTGGTTTCCAGACTACTCACGGTTTTGGGCCTGTAAAATGCCAGGGCGGTATAGGAACCCCACAAGTGACCCCATTTTAGAAAAAAAAGACACCCCAAGGTATTATGTTAGGTGTATGACGAGTTCATAGAAGATTTAATTTTTTGTCAAAAGTTAGCGGAAATTAATTTTTATTGGTTTTTTTTTCACAAAGTGTCATTTTTCACTAACTTGTGACAAAAAATAAAATCTTCTATGAACTCGCCATACACCTAACGGAATACCTTGGGGTGTCTTCTTTCTAAAATGGGGTCACTTGTGGGGTTCCTATACTGCCCTGGCATTTTAGGGGCCCTAAACCGCGAGGAGTAGTCTAGAAAACAAATGCTTCAAAATGACCTGTGAATAGGACGTTGGGCCCCTTAGCGCACCTAGGCTGCAAAAAAGTGTCACACATGTGGTACCGCCGTACTCAGGAAAAGTAGTATAATGTGTTTTGGGGTGTATTTTTACACATACCCATGCTGGGTGGGAGAAATTTCTATGTAAATGGACAATTGTGTGTAAAAAAATCAAACAATTGTCATTTACAGAGATATTTCTCCCACTTAGCATGGGTATGTGTAAAAATACACCCCAAAACGCATTATACTACTTCTCCTGAGTACAGCGGTACCACATGTGTGGCACTTTTTTACACCCTAAGTACGCTAAGGGTCCCAAAGTCCAATGAGTACCTTTAGGATTTCACAGGTCATTTTGCGACATTTGGTTTCAAGACTACTCCTCACGGTTTAGGGCCCCTAAAATGCCAGGGCAGTATAGGAACCCCACAAATGACCCCATTCTAGAAAGAAGACACCCAAAGGTATTCCGTACGGAGTATGGTGAGTTCATAGAAGATTTTATTTTTTGTCACAAGTTAGCGGAAAATGACACTTTGTGAAAAAAAACTATTAAAATCAATTTCCGCTAACTTGTGACAAAAAAATAAAATCTTCTATGAACTCACCATACTCCTAACGGAATACCTTGGGGTGTCTTCTTTCTAAAATGGGGTCATTAGTGGGGTTCCTATACTGCCCTGGCATTTTAGGGGCCCTAAACCGTGAGGAGTAGTCTTGAAACAAAAATGACCTGTGAAATCCTAAAGGTACTCATTGGACTTTGGGCCCCTTAGTGCAGTTAGGGTGCAAAAAAGTGCCACACATGTGGTATCGCCGTACTCGGGAGAAGTAGTACAATGTGTTTTGGGGTGTATTTTTACACATACCCATGCTGGGTGGGAGAAATACCTCTGTAAATGACAATCTTTTGATTTTTTTACACACAATTGTCCATTTACAGAGGTATTTCTCCCACCCAGCATGGGTATGTGTAAAAATACACCCCAAAACACATTGTACTACTTCTCCCGAGTATGGCGATACCACATGTGTGGCACTTTTTTGCACCCTAACTGCGCTAAAGGGCCCAAAGTCCAATGAGTACCTTTAGGATTTCACAGGTCATTTTGAGAAATTTCGTTTCAAGACTACTCCTCACGGTTTAGGGCCCCTAAAATGCCAGGGCAGTATAGGAACCCCACAAATGACCCCATTTTAGAAAGAAGACACCCCAAGGTATTCCGTTAGGAGTATGGTGAGTTCATAGAAGATTTTATTTTTTGTCAAAAGTTAGCGGAAATTGATTTTAATTGTGTTTTTTCACAAAGTGTCATTTTCCGCTAACTTGTGACAAAAAATAAAATCTTCTATGAACTCGCCATACTACTAACGGAATACCTTGGGGTGTCTTCTTTCTAAAATGGGGTCATTTGTGGGGTTCCTATACTGCCCTGGCATTTTAGGGGCCCTAAACCGTGAGGAGTAGTCTTGAAACGAAATTTCTCAAAATGACCTGTGAAATCCTAAAGGTACTCATTGGACTTTGGGCCCTTTAGCGCAGTTAGGGTGCAAAAAAGTGCCACACATGTGGTATCGCCGTACTCAGGAGAAGTAGTATAATGTGTTTTGTGGTGTATTTTCACACATACCCATGCTGAGTGGGAGAAATATCTCTGTAAATGGACAATTGTGTGTAAAAAAAATTAACAAATTGTCATTTACAGAGATATTTCTCCCACCCAGCATGGGTATGTGTAAAAATACACCCCAAAACTCATTATACTACTTCTCCTGAGTACGGCAATACCACATGTGTGGCACTTTTTTGCAGCCTAACTGCGCTAAGGGGTCCAAAGTCCAATGAGCACCTTTAGGCTTTACAGGGGTGCTTACAATTTAGCACCCCCCAAAATGTCAGGACAGTAAACACACCCCACAAATGATCCCATTTTGGAAAGTAGACCCTTCAAGGTATTCAGAGAGGGGCATGGTGAGTCCGTGGCAGATTTCATTTTTTTTTGTCGCAAGTTAGAAGAAATGGAAACTTTTTTTTTTTTTTTTTTTCTCACAAAGTGTCATTTTCCGCTTACTTGTGACAAAAAATAATATCTTCTATGAACTCACTATGCCTCTCAGTGAATACTTTGGGATGTCTTCTTTCCAAAATGGGGTCATTTGGGGGGTATTTATACTATCCTGGAATTCTAGCCCCTCATGAAACATGACAGGGGGTCAGAAAAGTCAGAGATGCTTGAAAATGGGAAAATTCACTTTTGGCACCATAGTTTGTAAACGCTATAACTTTTACCCAAACCAATAAATATACACTGAATGGTTTTTTTTTTATCAAAAACATGTTTGTCCACATTTTTCGCGCTGCATGTATACAGAAATTTTACTTTATTTGAAAACTGTCAGCACAGAAAGTTAAAAAAATCATTTTTTTGCCAAAATTCATGTCTTTTTTGATGAATATAATAAAAAGTAAAAATCGCAGGAGCAATCAAATAGCATCAAAAGAAAGCTTTATTAGTGACAAGAAAAGGAGCCAAAATTCATTTAGGTGGTAGGTTGTATGAGCGAGCAATAAACCGTGAAAGCTGCAGTGGTCTGAATGGAAAAAAAGTGGCCGGTCCTTAAGGGGTAGAAAGCCCTAGGTCCTCAAGTGGTTAAATACCTTTTCATAATCCAGATCCATGGAGGACGTCACCCGCGCCCTCCCGTTCATTCCGCCATGGCTCTCGCTATTATACTGGCCCCAGTCGCCCGACCCCACTGAACGGGTCGGATTCTCATTCCCCCCTCAATATGACCGTCACACATTGCCGCGGCTGCGCAGTCCGCATAGACGCGATTGCCGCTGCGCAGCTCTAGGGCGCAATCGCGTCTATGCGGACTGCGCAGACGCGGCAATCTGTGACGGCCATATTGAGGGGGGGTATTATAACTCGACCCGATCGGAGGGTCGGGACCCGATTGGAGGGTCGGGACCCGACCGGGGCCGGTGTTACTGCGGGAGCCATGGCGGAATGAACGGGAGGGTGCGGATGGCATCCTCCATGGATCTGGATTTTTCACACTTGTGGCCTCGGAAGTCCTTTAAAGATAAGAGCCACAAGTACCTTGTATTCAGGGTAAGTGGGTAATAGGCAATATGGCAGCTTCAAAAAAGAAGTATTTGTGTCCGCACTCCCAGTGTTTAAATATGTGCATACATGGTGTGCTAGCCACAGGATCAAGACAAAGGTTTTTGAGAAAAGAAGAAGAGAAATCCTGCACAAATTGCTGCACCACCAATTATCAATATAACAAAGCTTTATTGAACATTCTGTATAAACACATAAAAACATTTAAAACATGCTGTCATCAGCAACATCACCACAATACAATATTATGTGGGAACAGTATCTCAAAAATGCCTCACCTCCTATGTGACAAATAGACCCTAATGGCTGCCAGGGGATGATACTCAAGGTGGGCTCATTGTATTGAGCCCACCATAAGTATATGAGACCCGGGTCTGGGTTGGTTACTGGGAACCTGAAGGATAATTGAAATAAGAAAGCCACTAGTGATAGATCCCCTGTGAGACAAGGTGGAAAATTCAAAAAAAGTGCTAAAATATATAACAATATGCTCATGAACCATGAGAGATTGTGAATATGATGATGTATAGACAGTGCATATAGGGATCAAGTTTACCTGTGTTTTGAGGTATACATACGTAACCCAGGGTAGTGAATGAAGGCAGCCATGAAGTAAGGGTGGAGGGAGGCACACAAGACGCTCCACGCGTGGCGTGGTTCAAAAGGACCACTTCCTCAGTGAGGCATTTTTGAGATACTGTTCCCACATAATATTGTATTGTGGTGATGTTGCTGATGACAGCATGTTTTAAATGTTTTTATGTGTTTATACAGAATGTTCAATAAAGCTTTGTTATATTGATAATTGGTGGTGCAGCAATTTGTGCAGGATTTCTCTTCTTCTTTTCTCAAAAACCAATATGGCAGCTTCAACAATCTTTTTATTTCAGGTTCCCTTTAACAAGATTAGGCCAATGTTCCTCAATGCAGAATGTTCCTCAATGCAGAATATTCCAGCTATGATTCAGAGTCATGACACATGCATAATGTGTTGCATTTTTATTACCCACATTAGTGTAAATCACAAAAAATACATAATTAAAACTGTGAGAGCTCCGCAGTAGATGTTATAAACAATTTAACAAGCTATAAGTGATGTAAAGTGATTGTAAGTACCTGCCGGAATACGCAGCTTAAAGCCCAAAACAAAGAGCTCATTGTTATCAGGGAGGAATTATATAAATCACTTCAGCGCAGAACATATTGGCAATGGGGATGGCCAACCACCAGCACTGCAGCGTTTAATGAGCTATAGTACATCTGTCAATATCCTCAGCCAGCTGCTAAAGAATGAGCATTTTGTAAACGATTATAGACTCACTGTTTACTGTAAGCCATATCCTCAGAGGAATAAACCGCATTCAGCTAAAGGCTGGACTGACAAGGTTCCAAGAAGAGGGGTAATGAGCAAACTCCAGACCCAAACATCACTGATGCAGGCCAAGAGGCACGAGCGGAAGCAGGCATGGACAACACCACATCCAGGATTTCTCAGTCCTGTACTATAAAAGCTTCAGGGTCCAGACGCCCATATTATTCACTACTATGATTGAGCTGTGACCACGGACAGAGACTTTGACCTCATTGTCACTACTGACAGAGACATCGGCTTCAATACATAAAGCATTACTGCATGTGTGAATGTAGAAATCAGCTGATTTTACCAAACATTTAGTGAAATGTCCAATTCACTAAGGCTGTTACCACAATTCACAAAGATTAGAGTATGCGGTAAAGCCAAGTAAGATGTTCGGTATTTAAGACCAATTCTGATCTGTTGGAAACTTGCTATCAGCATGCGATAACACATGACCAGCTGAAGCAGAGAGCCAAAAGGAGGAGCCTTCCCTTCCTGCTACTCCCTCTGTTGGTGCCAATATGCTATTGGGCTACCTGGCCATTAGATGTTAACCATTTAGACTCCTGTTTGAAGTAGCCAAGGAGCAACTGGTGAAATTATCCAAGCATGGTGTGTCTTATGTTTATTGAAAGTTCATTTAAAATTCTGGCCATTAAATAAAATGTTAGAAAAAGCTGATAGACTGATTCAAAAGGACTAGAAGGGGAAATGTAGATCTAAAGAAATGTTGAGTATGCCTCTTACAATTGTTATACTGCCACACTGCACAGAAATGGGAGAACATCATCATAACAGAACGGAGACGTACTCCACAGCTGTTCTACTGGTTAATGAACAGGTCTTTGTGAACTGAAGCCATGTTTTTCAGTAAATTACCAAACTTCTACTAAACCTGTGTAAATCTTTGTGAATTAGGATAAAAAAAAGTCTAAAATACCAAGGACTTGATTTACTAACCTGCGCAGCTATAGCAAACGCGAGTTAAAAATCAGTTTGCGCACGCTCCTTTTGAAATTATTTTCAAAATTATTTACAAGTTAGTCACGTTCCTTCATCTTCCCGAGATGTGATTTAGCGGGACCGCAATACTTCACTAGCGCGGCCGCTACTACGTTAATTAATATAGTATCGGCTGCACTAGTGAAGTATCGCAGTTGCGAAGGAGCATAAGTAACTTGTAAGGAGCCCGCATAATTTCAAAAGGAGCACACGTAACTTAAGACCGCATGCTACCCATCAGTACCGTGTGTAATGCGCACAAGCTGTTTGTTTTTTTTCACTTGCGCAACTATAGCACAAGTGAATCAAGCCCCAAATTCAGTATTTTACTGACCGATAAAAAATGTTGCGCTTGCACAGGTGCAGAAGATGCCGACCTGGCGAGGTCGGCATCTGCTACGGCGGGGACTCTGGGCCAGCGGAACTGCGGGGAGGGCCATATCGGCTCCCAGGGGCTGGAGGAAGTAGATCTTGTGTTTTTTGTTTTTTTGTTTTTTTTTACACTGACCTGTCTTTTAAGAAATAAACTGTTTATCCAAAGGAAGTGAGTTAATAAATCATGTTCTGTTAAAAGCAGAGCTTGGTCAGAGGCTGAAGGTAGCCATACATCTAGAGATTCTGATCCAATCAACGAGGCGATCGACTTTATTAAGCGATCGACTTTATTAAGCGATCGACTTCAGTATGGTTGATCGAACCTCGAGCGACAAGTGGCCCACACTCTACAACCGATATTCTATGCGATTCACCTTCACAAATTGATCTAACCGATGTTGTGTCTCCATACTCTGAATGCAAAAATTGATTCATAGTCGATTGACTAACATGTGAACTGTAGCAGATTCCTGTGCGATCGACTGATATCTTGCATCCTGCTTGATCGTCTACGCTGGTCAATGTGACATATCGGCAACTTTTCATCGAGTGGGCATACTAGAACACACTCTATTCTCTCTCAATTCTATAAAATGATCTAATCAAATGGTGGATCATACAGCCAAATCACTAGATGTATGGCTATTATTATTATTATTTAGTATTTATATAGCGCCGACATATTACGCAGCGCTGTACAGTGTATATATATATATATATCTTGTCACTAACTGTCCCTCAAAGGAGCTCACAATCTAATCTCTACCATTGCCATATGTCTATATTATGTAGTGTAAGAACTGTAGTCTAGGGCCAATTTTAGGGAGAGCCAAATAAGTTATCCGTATGTTTTTGGAATGTGGGAGGAAACCGGAGTGCCCGGAGGAAACCCACACAGACACGGAGAGAACATACAAACTCTTTGCAGATAGTGCCCTGGCTGGGATTCGAACCAGGGACCCAGCTCTGCAAGGCGAGAGTGCTAACCACTACGCCACCGCGCTACCTTAAAACCGTTCGTTTTAAAGTGAATGTTTACCGTTTTTTATGTTTTTATTAATAGAGAACCACTTACCTCATTGCCCTCTATAGTTATGTCCCTTTTTCGTCATTTTTGCTGCAGGCTTGCACCTACAATCAGTGTTTATATTCTTTGACCACTTTGGTCGAATATTCAAGGCAAGAGAGAGGAGGCAGAGCTTCTTTGCCCTGCTCTGTCACTCCTCCGCCCCTTTGCGCCTCCCTGTTAGTCGTGCTCCCGCAGATGCGCGGCTCCCTTGCTCATTACAAGAGCACGCAGCGCTGGGTGAAGGTGTTTGTGCGTGCCTGTCATCGTACGCACAGTGGGGGAATGTGATATATATATATCTAATTAGTGAAGGTTCTATCGTACCTTCACATGTATTTCAGGGTGGCAGCTCCGTAAACTGTGCACTGCAGTGATGTACTGCACGAGCGCGCGCGCTTGACGGTAGACGTGAGTGCGCACGCTTGACGGTAGACGTGAGCGCGCACTGTAACAGGGACGCGCACCCCAAGTCTCCACTGTCTCGCGCTATTTTATCGGCGCTGGAGACTTGGTGATATTAGGAAGTAAGAGGCTGCCGACCCGGAAGATGAAGCAAAGGTTGGCAGCCATCTTGGATAGAAACCGAGCGGAATTCGGGGTATATTGCACGAACGGGGGGAGGTGGTGCGGCGAAAACAAGCACAGGTGCATGTATTTACATTTTTAAACATGTATATGTAATTTAAAAAAAAAAATTCAACCTGATACCCAATGGCTTTAAGCGTGTGCTTAAAGGTTTGGTGGGGTTGTTGACAGATGTGTTGTGGCAAGGAATTCCAGAGGAGAGGACAGGTTCATGAGAAGACCTGTATATCTAAATGGGAGTCGGTGATTATAGTAAAGTATACACAATGGTTGTGAGCAGAGCAGAGGTCGTGGGTGCTGTGGTATTTGGAGACTAGTGAGGAGATGTTGGGAGAAGAAAGATTGTGGAGACTGGAGAGCTTTATGAAAACTTTATTTAATTTAGGTAAGTCTTCGTCAGTAAGCTTCAGAATACAAAGTTTAAGATCCAAGGAGACAGTTGAGACAATTGCAACATGAAGAAAGTCTATCGCATGCTTCCAAAACTCTACAGTAGGGAGGCATTGCCAAATGAGATGCAAAAAGGAGGGCTTGGGTAGAAAACATTTGGGGTATAGGTTGAATTTTACAGGGCCGCCATCAGAAATTTTGGGGCCCCTCACGCATCATCAGGCCTGGGCCCCCCCCTCACTGGGCCCATCCACTGGTTGCTGTGCCCGCCCACTAGCCACCCCACCCCATGTCCGTGCGCGAAGTGTCCATGCGGCGAAAAATGTCCTTGGAAGAAAGCGGCATGCACAGCGTGATGCGGCAAAAAGTGGGTGTGACCATGGCATGTTGTGGGTGGGACCAAATACTAGCAAAATACAGGTAGTCCCCAGTTAACAAATGAGATAGGGATTTGTAGGTCCGTTCTTATCCTTTATCCATTCTCTTTTGTCCCCCTCTTTTCTTCCTGTGCCTCTTTTTTGTCCAGCCCCTTATAGGTAGCCAGGTATAGGTGGTGGCCCAGTATAGGTAGCCTGCAGCCAGATATAGGTGGTGCCCCAGTATAGAAAGTCTGCTGTAGCAGGCTCATGCATCTGCTCCCCATGTTCAAGCGCTGATGTCACTCTTCTCTCAGTGCTGGAAGGCGGTGTGCTGGTTAATGAGCCACAGGCAGGGGTGTAGCAATAGGAGGTGCAGAGGTAGCGACTGCATCGGGGCCCTTGGGCCAGAGGGGCCCTCCCTCAACTGTAGTATTAGCTCTCTTTTGGTCCTGTGCTCATAATAATCACTTTTATAGATTCTTTGAATAGTAATCATTAACAAGCTGTTCCCCATCCCCTTCTTGCACCTCTGACACTGTAGTTGCCATTAGCAGGTTTTGGTGCGCCGTATCAATTGTTATGTATAGAGTGCTTGGGGGGCCCCATGTAAAACTTGCATCAGGGCCCATAGCTCCTAAGCTACGCCACTGGCCACAGGCGCCCACAGCCAGTACATGCGGCCCTTCCAGTGCAGTGAAGGGCCCTGGGCCCCTCACTGCAGTGTCAGTTGTCCCCCCCCCCCCCCCCCCCGGATGGCTGCCCTGGGTTGAAAGCTGTGGGAGAAAATTTAGCTATACAGGATGGAGTAAGGTAGCTTTGATGCAAGGTATATATTTGTGTGAGTCTGTCTCTAAGGCAAGGTGATACTGAACGGTGGGTAGAAAGGCAGTCTTCCTAGTTCTCTTCTTCTAATTGTATACCAAACTGTGACCATTTAGATAGAGAATTATCTATTACTGGTGTGATATGGTGCTCAAGAAGAAAGGAGTACAGAGTACCGATATAATGCTTAATCGGGCCATCTTTTATCATCTCCGTCACCGAGACACCATTATGGGGCAACCCAGAAGGGAACTGCGCGCACTTTGTGCATTGTAGCTGCATCCTCATTGATTGAACAATCAGTTGGGAAAAGCAAAGCATGCAGCGTGGTGTCTGGAGCTGCCTTTCTGGAGCTCATAAGGGGTTCAATTTATTTTTATGTTGCGGTCTAGGAAGCAAAAGGATAATTGGATGTAATATTACTATCCTTTCTAAAGAGCCAATAAGTGCAGTGCCATAAAATAAATTGCTTAAGAATTTACAAACACAAGGGGATTATAAATCGCATTCTACTGCAGCTCAGTGATGTTGTAACAATGAACACTGTAGATACGTTGTTGAGCCAAACCTACAAGTGCTCAAAAATAATAAGCAGAATATGTTTGAGCTACTGTGGGTGAGTGTTGAGAGATACCTTATGCTCACGCCAGTGAATATACCTGAAACAGACAGAGGCAAGTAGTCATATCAGGAAAGAGGAGGATTAAACCTAGCACAAGCAAGCGTGAGCGAGCTTTCGGAAGAGATGCAATCCAAGAGAACAGCAGAAACAAGACTTACCAGTAGGAAAGTTGCCTGCAATATATTTGTCACAGATGATTCTGGTCTGCCCCTGCAGCTTATGCTAATAGTGAAGAAAATAAATTGAGGCTAGGGGATTTTTCAAAAGAAAAGCAAAGACAGCCACACACCATGCATCCATGTGGCCACACTAGCAGTTCAAGAACTTACAATGGAAATCCCAGCCATTGCTGCGTTACCAGTGATGGCCTAAACTAGGGTGACCATATTATGATTTCCAAAAAAAGACGACGACCGGCAGAGTCGGGACAAGGTTCTCCAGCACCCAAGGCTGAGACACCAAAGTGCGCCCCCAAATCCCTCCCTCTCCAGCCTTCACACACACCAATTGCTATTAGACTATTAGTTATCTGGCTTGCAGTCACTGCCATGTATCCTCTGTTCGTATTTCTCTCTGCTTTAAACACAATAGGGGAATGACAGCTGAGTAGGTTGTGCGCCCCCTCCTACACTGCGCCCTGAGGCTGGAGCCTCTCTTGCCTCTGCCTCGGCCCGGCCCTGATGATCGGGACGGTATGTGGGAAATTTTCTTTGCAGTTAATCGGTGAAGCTGCACTTATGCTTCGACATTTTTCCTGCTATACTGCTCCGCTCTCTGCTCTGATCCCGGGCCTGTCTGCACTGCTGCTCCCTGTCTGCTCTGTCTGTGTCGCTCTCTGCTCTGATCCCTGGCCTCTGCAGTCTGCACTCTCTGCACTGCGTCTGTGTCGCAGCTTATATAAATCAATTACTTCTCCCACAGGCCACAGCAGCCCAGCGTGACTTCACTTCACTAACTCCTAGGCCTAAACTCCGCCCCTCGCCGCCGCCCCTCTGCTCTGCAATTTGCTCTCAGTGGATGGGGCGGAGGCAGAGCAGAGAAGCAGGGATTGGTTGCCTAATGAAGAGCCATTTTGGGAGCCGAACGAGCCGGCTCTTTGGGAGCCAAGCTGCCGAGCCAGAAGAGCCAATGCTTAAAGTGTACCTTAAGTGTCCCAAAAAAATTGAGTTTTACTTACCTGAGGCTTACCTCAGCCCCCTGCAGCTGATCGGTGCCCACGACGAGTCGCTCTGATGCTCCGGGTCCCGCTGGCGGCCACTTCCGGTTTCGCCGTCAGGACCCGTCAGGCTGGGGAACGCGGCTGATACTACGCGTTCCCAGCCAAAATAGCACCCCTATGCGGCCATATGTCCGCATACTGGTGCCTATGCGGACATATGGCCGCATAGGTGTGCTATTTTGGCTGGGAACGCGTAGTATCAGCCGCGTTCCCCAGCCTGACGGGTCCTGACGGCGAAACCGGAAGTGGCCGCCAGCGGGACCCGGAGCATCAGAGCGACTCGTCGTGGGCACCGATCAGCTGCAGGGGGCTGAGGTAAGCCCCAGGTGAGTAAAACTCAATTTTTTTGGGACACTTAAGGTACACTTTAAAGAGCCGGAATTCCCATCACGGAATTCTGGCTCTTTAAGCATCGGCTCTTCTGGCTCGGCCGCTCGGCTCCCAAAGAGCCGGCTCATTCGCCTCCCAAAACGGCTCTTCATGCTCTTACGTACTAACTACCCGGACATTTCTAAAACCCGCCAGGACGCCCCGGACAGGACGGAAAAAGTGGACCTGTCCAGGCAAAAGAGGACGCCTGGTCACCCTAGCCTAAACAGAATGAAGGAGTGCTCGGGGGAATGTTTATTACAATTATGGATGTTTTTATAATGTTGTTGACTAATTGCTAATAGAAAACACCCATGGTGAGTTTTTAAAACCCACACAGCCATAGTAACCCCTTATCCCCCATGCAGGTTTTGAGTCCTATGGGAAAAAAGCGCTATAGAAATGTTGTTGTTATATACCCTGCCAATTTAGACTGTATGAATGTGGGACTCTGCTCCCCAAGAACTACAGCTCATTAGGTCTATAGCATCAGGGGGTACACTGAAAACTAGAAGTGGCAAATCTTTTCCCCATTTTAGAAGTACCCTTTAAAAACTTGAAAACTAAAAATACTCATATTTTTCAATGTAATACACACTTTTACAATGCTTTTCTGTGTTACAGATTACAGAACTCCTTCAGTAAATCTGAAGTGTGTCTACTTCCTGCTCTCATGGAAGCAGAGAAAGGGTTAACCTCCTGTGTTTACATATACAGTGGGCTGCAAAAGTATTCGGCCCCCTTGAAGTTTTCCACATTTTGTCATATTACTGCCACAAACATGAATCAATTTTATTGGAATTCCACATGAAAGACCAACACAAAGTGGTGTACACATGAGAAGTGGAACGAAAATCATACATGATTCCAAACATGTTTTACAAATAAATAACTGCAAAGTGTTGTGTGCATAATTATTCGGCCCCCTTTGATCTGAGTGCAGTCAGTTGCCTATAGACATTGCCTGATGAGTGCTAATGACTAAAGAGAGTGCACCTGTGTGTAATCTAATGTCAGTACAAATACAGCTGCTCTGTGAGGGCCTCAGAGGTTGTCTAAGAGAATATTGGGAGCAACAACACCGTGAAGTCCAAAGAACACACAAGACAGGTCAGGGATCAAGTTATTGAGAAATTTAAAGCGGGCTTAGGCTACAAAAAGATTTCCAAAGCCTTGAACATCCCACGGAGCACTGTTCAAGCGATCATTCAGAAATGGAAGGAGTATGGCACAACTGTAAACCTACCAAGACAAGGCCATCCACCTAAACTCACAGGCCGAACAAGGAGAGCGCTGATCAGAAATGCAGTCAAGAGGCCCATGGTGACTCTGGACGAGCTGCAGAGATCTACAGCTCAGGTGGGAGACTCTGTCCATAGGACAACTATCAGTCATGCACTGTACAAAGTTGGCCTTTATGGAAGAGTGGCAAGAAGAAAGGCATTGTTAACAGAAAGCATAAGAAGTCCCGTTTGCAGTTTGCCACAAGCCATGTGGGGGACACAGCAACCATGTGGAAGAAGGTGCTCTGGTCAGATGAGACCAAAATAGAACTTTTTGGCCAAAATGCAAAACGATATGCGTGGCAGAAAACTAACACTGCACATCACTCTGAACACACCACTCTGAACAAACCATCCCCACTGTCAAATATGGTGGTGGCAGCATCAGGGATAGGGAAGCTGGTCAGAGTTGATGGGAAGATGGATGGAGCCAAATACAGGGCAAACTTGGAAGAAAACCTCTTGGAGAATGCAAAAGACTTGAGACTGGGGCGGAGGTTCACCTTCCAGCAGGACAATGACCCTAAACATAAAGCCAGGGCAACAATGGAATGGTTTAAAACAAAACATATCCATGTGTTAGAATGGCCCAGTCAAAGTCCAGATCTAAATCCAATCGAGAATCTGTGGCAAGATCTGAAAACTGCTGTTCACAAACGCTGTCTATCTAATCTGACTGAGCTGGAGCTGTATTGCAAAGAAGAATAGGCAAGGATTTCAGTCTCTAGCTGTGCAAAGCTGGTAGAGACATACCCTAAAAGACTGGCAGCTGTAATTGCAGCAAAAGGTGGTTCTACAAAGTATTGATTCAGGGGACCGAATAATTACACACACCCCACTTTGCAGTTATTTATTTGTAAAAAATGTTTGGAATCATGTATGATTTTCGATCCACTTCTCACATGTACACCACTTTGTATTGTCTTTCATGTGGAATTCCAATAAAATTGATGTATGTTTGTGGCAATAATGTGACAAAATGTGGAAAACTTCAAGGGGGCTCAAGGGGGAATACTTTTGCAACCCACTGTAGTCTGTGTCTGCTAAGACTGCCAAATTTCTGAGCTGATACAGCTGAGAGATCAAATTACACTTGTGATTACTTGAATATGATGGGAAATTAGATGGACTCTTCTCTCTAAATACACACAGGGTGGATTTTTCTGTGTTTTCCTTGTATGCTATGCAAGAGTTCAGGTCCACTTATCTTTTTTAATACTTTTTTTTTCTTTTTCATTTGTCTACTTTTGTCTGCTGGTCTGTATATTACTTTCATCTTCTACATACTTCAGTCTTCTGTAATTTCTTCTGTATTTTTCTTTTTTCATTTGTGTATTTTTCTACTTCATTCAACCTCTAGTTATCATCTTTTATTGTTTTGTTTTTCTTCTTTTAACTTTCTAAAGTATGCCACCCCACTATCCATCCATCCATCCATATTTGAATTCCCCGCTATGACTTTCCCATCGGTCCATTAGGGATGCTCAGCAGGAAATTGAAGCAAACCCTGGGGCTGATTCAATCTTTCTGATGATGGTTCTCATTCAGGCACCTTATTTGGCACCACCAATCAGAATAAGAATAACTGTGTGTAGCAATGGTCTGGCAGTTAACATTTCTAAAATTGGCACATTAAAGGTATTTGTTGAATCACTTTTTTAAAATCTTTATCTATAATTGCCTCATTATTCTTGAAATGGCGATGAACGAGATTCCTATCCTGATGAAAACGCATGATGCTGATGAATGTGTGTTCTCAATGACATAGCGACATTTGATTGGCAATAATATTTAACTTTAATGACATCCTTGCTGATATTTGTTGCTGAAAAGCACCACCAAAACAGTTCTTTTGAAAGCTAATGTTCTTGTGACGTGTTTTTTTTTGTGTGTGTGGCCCACTGACCCTGCATATACAGCCCTGTCTGTCGCAGATGGCCTGTCCTAATTGCTATACTGTGCCAGGCCCAGCGCATTCAGCACACCTTTTCAGTGCACCTGTGTGAATGCACATTGTATCATGCCACCAGCAGTCACTGCATACCTTTTCAGTGCACCTGTGTCACATTGGGCCTGATGCAATTGTCCGACTCGCCAGTGTTAAACGCTGGTGAGTCCGATAATCAGGTGACTATAAAGTCGCCTGATCCAATTGCATTTAGCCCTAGGCAGGGTGCTAAAAGAGGCATTTAGCCCTAGGCAGTCGTTGTGGTTGTCATTGAAAACTCTGGAAATTGTGTCTACCTGTGTATCCACTACTGAGAAGACTTTTGTGATATGAAGAATTAAAAGATGAATATTGGTTCATTTAAAGCCCCAGTTGTCGAGTTTGTAAAGTGCAGGGTGCTAAAAGAACTCGCTTTTTCGATATTATCGCCCAGCAAGTTCCTTACACCCTATCCTATTACTCTTTGCATGCCTCCGGGAAGCGATGCTTCCCGGCAGACATGAGCGTTAGCTTAGACCTGCAAAAAGCAGGTCTAAACATGCTAACGCACGACATCGCCGCTGCATCTGGGGGTCTTCTTTAACCTCCTGAGCGGTATGGACAAGCTCAGCTCGTCCATTACCGCCGGAGGGTGCCGCTCAGGCCCTCCTGGGCCCATTTTTATCAAATAAAAAGCAGCACACGCAGCCGGCACTTTGCCAGCCGCGTGTGCTACCTGATTGCCGCCGCTCTGCGGCGATCCGCCGCGAGCAGCGGCGAAAGAGGGTCCCCCCAGCCACCCAAGCCCTGCGCAGCCGGACCAATCAGTTCCGGCAAGCGCTAAGGGCTGGATCGGAGGCGGCTGACGTCAGGACGTCGGCTGACGTCCATGACGTCACTCCGCTCGTCGCTATGGCGACGAGGTAAGCGAAACAAGGAAGCCAACTTTCAGTTGGCTGCATGAAATAGCTTTTTTTTTTATTTAAAAAAAAACCCTCCCGCAGCCGCCCTGGCGATCTTAATAGAACACCAGGGAGGTTAATAAGGAGACCCCCAGAGCTCCCCGCCGGCCGTCGCTCGTCTCCGCAACCCCCCACAAAGTTACAAAGTTAATTGCTTAAATTTCTTACCGCCACTTTACACCCATCGGCCGCCGCATCTCACCGCAAGTCCCTGCTGTGTAATTACAGTGTATGAGTTACTGTAATTACACTCGCTAATAACAGAGTCCCGGCAAAGCATCTTTGAATCAGCCGCCGGGGCTCCCGATTGGATCACAGGCTGGACCAATGAAAATGGCTCAGCCTGTGAACCAATGGGGAGCCCCGGCGGCTGATTCAAAGATGCTTTGCTGGGACTCTGTTATTAGCGAGTGTAATTACAGTAACTCGTACACTGTAATTACACAGTGGCGAGATGCGGCGGCCGACGGGTGTAAAGCGGCGGTAAGAAATTTAAGCAATTAACTTTGTAACTTTGTGGGGGGTTGCGGAGACGAGCGGCGGCTGGCGGGGAGCTCTGGGGGTCTCCTTATTTAAGGAGACCCCCAGATGCAGTGGCGGAAGATGGCGGCGGATGTTCGGCGGGTTGTGCGCATGAGTGGGGAGCGAGGTCGTGGTGCTGATGGACAGCACCACAGGGTAAACCTCGCTCCCCATCGCCCGGTAATAGGGAGCATCGCTCAGGCTTTCGCCTGAGTAATTCTCCCTAAGGATCGGCCATCGCACGAGTAAAACTGGCAATAGGATTTGCCGGTAATTCTCTTGCGATGGCAAGGTGATGAGTAGCTCGCATCTGCAAGCTACTTATCACCTGGAATAGCATCAGGCCCATTGTATCATACCACCAGCAGTCACTGCATACCTTTTCTGTGCACCTGTGTGACTGCACATTGTATCATACCACCAGCAGTCACTGCATACCTTTTCAGTGCACCTGTGTGACTGCACATTGTATTATACCAGCAGTCAGTGTATACCTTTCACTGCATCTGTGTGACTGCACATTGTATTAGTCAAGTCAGTGCATACCTTTCACTTCATCCCCCCCCCCCCCCAATATGGACAAAACAAAAGGCAGAGGCAGGCCACCCAGTAGGTCTGTTTGAGGTCATGCTGATGTGATTTCGTGCAGCCCTGGACCAAAGTACAGTGTTCAGAAGGCACGTGCCATCAACTCCCAAGATTGTCAGGACGTAGTTGACTATTTAGTCAGTTCAGAGGGGGAGTCAGAGAAGAGTAGGAGGAGACTATTTGCTAAAAGAAGCAGGGGGAGCTCGTCATCAGAAACAGCTTGTGGCAGTGTCCGGCTGCATGTATCGCCACCTATGGACAGCCAGCCAACATGCCCTTCAAGGTCAGCGGTTGGGATTTTTTTTGTGTGTCTGCCTCAGATGAGCCCAATGCCATCTGTACTCTCTGCCACCAAAAATTGAGTCGTGGAAAGACCAAGACCCGCGTAGGGACAACTGCCTTATGAAGGCACATGGTGAGAAAGCATAAACAGCAATGGGATCACCACCTGAGGAAAAGCAGCACACAAACGCAAAGCCACCCTCTGCCTCCTCTTCCTCCTTCAGGTGCAGCATCTTCAGCCGCTTTATCCCTTGCACCTTCACAGCCATACAGCTATATAGAGAAAAAAAGAGGGCAAGCATACAGTCCCTGGATACTTGTCTATCTTACCCACATATGGGATAATGGGCGGGGCCAACCCTAGAACCGAGCAATTCCTAACTTAACGTGAGACAAATTGGGGTTACCAGCCACCTTAATATGCCAAGTATCAAAATTTTTATTAATCAAAAAAAGGGAACGTAGAGAATCTCCATTGATACACATGTAAAAGGAGCACTCATGATTCATTAATTAAAATTGCATATGCAAAAGCTATATAGCCATCAACACAGTATTAAATAATACATGTTCCATATTAGTATTGCACATAGAAAATCTCACACATGCATACTCCATGCATCCCGCGCTTGCATACTGGTGCTCTGTGCGTCATGAATAATTTCTGATTTGGGGGCCCCCCTTAGATTTATCCACAATCCGGCAGAACTCCAGGCAATGGCCACAATTGATGGAGTCAAATCATCACCCCACTCAGTGGTCGTATAGTTGGGGCTGACTAGGATAATGGCAGTTCATATCAGTGGCGGACACAGGCAGCAGTGGGCCCCTGTGCAAAATATCAATTGTGGGCCCCCCTGACCTGCGGCGCGCTAAGCGCGCCGCGCCCAAAAATAGGTGCAGCTATAACCTGCGGCGCGCGAAGCGCGCCGCGGCAAAAAATGGGCGTGGATAGAACCTGCGGCGCGTAGCGCCGCGGCAAAAAATGGGCGTGGCAATGACCAGATAAGGGCGGAGCTAACTGTAATTTAAAGTGATCCCGGGGTGAGAGTGATATGGAGGCTGCCATATTTATTTCCTTTTAAACAATACTAGTTGCCTGGCGGCCCTGCTGATCTATTTGGCTGCAGTAATAAACTGAATTACACCAGCAACAAGCATGCAGCTTAATCTTCTCAGTTCTGACAATATTGTCAGAAACCCCTGACCTGCTGCATGCTTGTTCAGGGTCTATGGTTGAAAGAATAAGAGGCAGAGGACCAGAACGGCAACCAGGCAACTGGTATTGCTTAAAAGGAGAGAAATATGGCAGCCTCAATATTATTCTCACCTCAGGTTCCCATGAAAAGTGCAACGCAAAGACAGTGGGCCCAAGTTTTGGTGACCCTTTCCCCAGAAAATTCACATAATTGTGCAGGTTTTCTCAAGAAAATACACATAATGTGAGCAGATTTGCCCAGAAAATACATTCAATCATGTCGGCAGATTTGCCCAGAAAATACGTGCAATGATGTCGGCAGATATGCCCAGAAAATACGTGCAATGATGTCGGCAGATATGCCCAGAAAATACGTGCAATGATGTCGGCAGATATGCCCAGAAAATACGTGCAATCATGTCGGCAGATATGCCCAGAAAATACGTGCAATCATGTCGGCAGATATGCCCAGAAAATACGTGCAATCATGTCGGCAGATATGCCCAGAAAATACGTGCAATCATGTCGGCAGATATGCCCAGAAAATACGTGCAATCATGTCGGCAGATATGCCCAGAAAATACGTGCAATCATGTTGGCAGATATGCCCAGAAAATACGTGCAATCATGTCGGCAGATATGCCCAGAAAATACGTGCAATCATGTCGGCAGATATGCCCAGAAAATACGTGCAATCATGTCGGCAGATATGCCCAGAAAATACCTGCAATCATGTCGGCAGATATGCCCAGAAAATACCTGCAATCATGTCGGCAGATATGCCCAGAAAATACCTGCAATCATGTCGGCAGATATGCCCAGAAAATACGTGCAATCATGTCGGCAGATTTGCCCAGAAAACACATGCAATCATGTAGCAAATTTGCCCAGAACATACATGCAATCATGTGGCAGACCTGCCCAGAACATACACGCAATCATGTGGCAGACCTGCCCAGAACATACACGCAATCATGTGGCAGACCTGCCCAGAACATACACCTGCTAAAATAAATAATAAAAAAAAAACATTTACTCACCTGCAGCAGCAGACCTCCTGTCCCAGCCTCCATCCGGCGCGCAGCTCCCATGGGTGGTTGGGTGGATAGGTAGCCTGGTGGGTAGGTAGGCAGCCGGGTGGGTAGGTAGGTAGCCCTTAGCCGGGTGGGTAAGTAGCCTGGTGGGTGGCTGGGTAGCCGGGTGGGTAGCCTGGTGGGTGGCTGGGTAGGCGGGTGGGTAGGTAGCCTGGTGGGTGGGTAGGTGGGTGGTTAGGTAGCTGGGTGGGTGGGTAGGTAGCCTGGTGGGTTGGTAGGTAGCCGGGTGGGTAGGTAGGTAGGTAGCCTGGTGGGTAGGTAGGTAGCCGGGTGGGTGTGTAGGTAGCCGGGTGGGTGGTTAGGTAGCCGGGTGGGTAGGTAGCCGGGTGGGTGGGTAGGTAGCCGGGTGGGTAGGTAGGTATCCGGGTGGGTAGGTAGCCGGGTGGGTGGGTAGGTAGCCGGGTGGGTAGGTAGCCAGGTAGATAGCCGGCAGGGTGGTTAGGTAGCCGGGTGGGTAGGTAGCCAGGTAGATAGCCGGCAGGGTGGTTAGGTAGCCGGGTGGGTAGCTAGGTAGCCGGGTGGGTAGGTAGCCGGGTGGGTAGGTAGCCAGGTAGATAGCCGGCAGGGTGGTTAGGTAGCCGGGTGGGTAGGTAGCCGGGTGGGTGGGTAGGTAGCCGGGTGGGTAGGTAGGTATCCGGGTGGGTAGGTAGCCGGGTGGGTGGGTAGGTAGCCGGGTGGGTGGGTAGGTAGCCGGGTGGGTAGGTAGCCAGCAGGGTGGGTAGGTAGCCGGGTGGGTAGGTAGCCAGGTAGATAGCCGGCAGGGTGGTTAGGTAGCCGGGTGGGTAGCTAGGTAGCCGGGTGGGTAGGTAGCCGGCAGGGTGGTTAGGTAGCCGGGTGGGTAGCTAGGTAGCCGGGTGGGTAGGTAGCCAGGTAGATAGCCGGCAGGGTGGTTAGGTAGCCGGGTGGGTAGCTAGGTAGCCGGGTGGGTAGGTAGCCAGGTAGATAGCCGGCAGGGTGGTCAGGTAGCCGGGTGGGTAGCTAGGTAGCCGGGTGGGTAGGTAGCCAGGTAGGTAGCCGGCAGGGTGGTTAGGTAGCCGGGTGGGTAGCTAGGTAGCCGGGTGGGTAGGTAGCCGGGTGGGTAGGTAGCCAGGTAGATACCCGGCAGGGTGGTTAGGTAGCCGGGTGGGTAGCTAGGTAGCCGGGTGGGTAGGTAGCCAGGTAGATAGCCGGCAGGGTGGTTAGGTAGCCGGGTGGGTAGCTAGGTAGCCGGGTGGGTAGGTAGCCGGCAGGGTGGTTAGGTAGCCGGGTGGGTAGCTAGGTAGCCGGGTGGGTAGGTAGCCGGGTGGGTAGGTAGCCAGGTAGATAGCCGGCAGGGTGGTTAGGTAGCCGGGTGGGTAGCTAGGTAGCCGGGTGGGTAGGTAGCCAGGTAGATAGCCGGCAGGGTGGTCAGGTAGCCGGGTGGGTAGCTAGGTAGCCGGGTGGGTAGGTAGCCAGGTAGGTAGCCGGCAGGGTGGTTAGGTAGCCGGGTGGGTAGCTAGGTAGCCGGGTGGGTGGGTAGGTAGCCTGGTTAGGTAGCCGGGTAGGTAGCCGGGTGGATGGTTAGGTAGCGGGGTAGGTAGCCGGGTGGGTGGGTAAGGTAGCCGGGTGGGTAGCTATCCGGGTGGGGGGCCCGACTCCTATCCTCCCTCACTCACCTCGGGGCCCCCCTCCCGGTATGCGCTGCAGCCGGCGGGAGAGCAGAAAATACAGGAAGTCTCCGGCCGGGGCTGCAGCAGACGCTAGAGGCAGCTGCTGCTTAGTTTCCGATATGTCTCCAAAGTTGGAGACCAAGCGGCAGCTGCCGCCCCGGCCGGAGACTTCTTGTATTTTCCGCTCACCCGCCGCATGAAGGGGGGGGGGGGGCGAGGTGAGGGGGGAGGACAGGAGTTGGGCCCCCCAGGTTAAAAAAAAATAAAATAAAAAAAAAAAAATTAAAAAAAAAAAAACCTGCAATACTTAATGGGCCCCTGAAGCAGCAGAACTTCAGGGGCCCTCGTGCGGCGGCACGGCCTGCACGGCCGTATGTCCGCCACTGGTTCATATATCCACATGAGGAAATAAAGGATGGGTCTCACCAAACCATAGCTGCTGGCGTCTCTTTGGCTTCTCCGGTGTGTACCACGCAGTTAGTTGTACTGCTTATGGGGCGGCCTGGATGGATATAAAGCCGTCTTTATCATCTGTTCCCCCCGACAGTTCGATCGCCTCACTCAGGATACAGACCGGTTAGCTGTGTTTCTCCGGGGAGGCAAGCAGCGGGAAGACCAGCTGTGCATAGGACGCCAAGCACTCGTCAGCGCGGAAGCGTGGCAGGAAGCTCAGACTGCGTGGCTCCGCCCACCGACGTTTCGCGTCATGTGTGACGCTTCATCAGGGTGTGGCTTCACAGGGTGGAGCTCGTCATCAGAAACAGCTTGTGGCAGTGTCCGGCTGCATGTATCGCCACCTATGGACAGCCAGCCAACATGCCCTTCAAGGTCAGCGGTTGGGATTTTTTGTGTGTGTCTGCCTCAGATGAGCCCAATGCCATCTGTACTCTCTGCCACCAAAAATTGAGTCGTGGAAAGACCAAGACCCGCGTAGGGACAACTGCCTTATGAAGGCACATGGTGAGAAAGCATAAACAGCAATGGGATCACCACCTGAGGAAAAGCAGCACACAAACGCAAAGCCACCCTCTGCCTCCTCTTCCTCCTTCAGGTGCAGCATCTTCAGCCGCTTTATCCCTTGCACCTTCACAGCCATCCTCCTCCACTCCGCCTCTCACCGTGAGCGGTTCCTGCTCCTCTGACCACAGCAGCCAGGTGTCCATTAAGGAAATCTTTGAGCGGAAGAAGCCAATGTCTGCCAGTCACCCCCTTGCCCGGCGTCTGACAGCTGGCTTGGCGTAACTGTTAGCTCCCCACACTCAGCATCAGTCCCCACACACAGCATCTCTGCCTGTATGCCATGTGACTGCCTGCCTCAAGACTAAGTCAGTCCTCACACAGCATCTCTGCCTGCCGGCTACCGCTGCTGCCTGCCCCAAGACTAGCAGCGTCCGCTATAATAATTTTTCTGGTGCGTGTACATGCCTGCCTAATTTTTCTGGCTGCACTGCAGCTGCAACAACAAAAACAAAGGGCATGTGCATGTGTCAATTCCCCTTCGTGATTGTTACCTTGCCGCAGTGAAGGGGCTTGCATATCACAATGAAGCAGTGACCTACATGGGTGTGTTGGGGGGCATTCCCAAGAAAATAAGGTTGTTGCTTCATTGTGGATAGACCAAATTCGATCAGCTGGACAGTCACTGTTGTTCTGTCATTGAGCTACCTCAGCCTGACCATATGGGCTGGAAAACCGCCATCACCTGCACTCTCGCCAACGTGCGCACCAGCACGGCCATCTGTTTGCGGTGCGTTACACAGTCAGTTTGGTCTGTCAGTGTAAAGCTGTACACTAATTACACTGCCTGATCCATGTCTACACACGCAAGATGTTTTCAAGCACTTTAGGCCTCCAATTTAGGAATGCAATGTGATTTCTGCCCTTTAGGGATTATAACCCTGCTCTGCGTCAAATCCGTAATTTTCCCGGGGACTTTAGGCATGTATCCTACGCTGCCATGCCCCCCTCCAGGTGTTAGACCCCCTAAACATCTTTTCCATCAATTTTGTGGCCAGAAACCATGTTCGTAGTTTTGAAAGTTCACCTGCCCATTGAAGTCTATTGCGGTTTGCGAAGTTCGCCGGGTCGCAAACGTTTGCGGAAGTTCGCGTTCGAGGTTCGGGAACCAAAAATTAGAGGTTCAAGCCATCTCTAATCAGCATGCTCTAGGCCAGAAACTGTAGAGAAGTGTCCATAAAGAAAGTGAAGATAACCTATGGTCTGGCACTGCATCCACTTTCCATCAAATGAGCTTTATTGTGCTCGGCTCAATAGATTACAAATATCTTCAAACAATGTTCATCATTATCAATGCACGTACCCGTTGGGAGTGTGGACTGGGTTGTGGGGCATAGAGGTGGCTACAGGCCGCCTAACGACTGTTTCGCTGAGTTAGCGTCTTCAGACGTGTGTTGGCCGCACACGCCTCTGTAGATGGTAACTCAGCAAAACGGTCGTTAGGCGGCCCGTAGCCACCTCCATGCCCCACAACCCAGTCCAAACTCCCAACAGGTACGTGCATTTGATAATGATGAACCTTGTTTGAAGATATTGGGAAACTGTATAAGGGAGGGGAGCGGTTTTGAAAAATTGGGGGGTGGTTAAAGGTGTGGCAGGGGCATGTCTTAGTGTCCCTTTTTCCTGGCTCCAAACGTTGGAAGTTATGTGTTCACACTACGGTGCAAACGCAGTGGCTGTGGAAACATTGTGGTAAGCGCATCCGGGTTCACATTTCATCCACTTTGTTTGCACCACCACCTTTTCGCTCATTCACCGGTACTTCAGTCCCTTCCCCAATTGTCTGCACCTTTGTTGGTCCCAGAGACCAGGAAGCATAAGGCTTCCTGTTGGTAAAAAAAAAAAAACATGTGAATGCTACCTAGGATTCTCATTGGTCCACCATGAACCAATGAGAATTTTCTTGTTGCAGGAGAATTCCCATTGGTTCTTTTGCAAACTAGTGGTGTGCCCCATGATTCTGCTGGGCTGCAGTGGGCTGAACAATGGTGACAGTACTGAAAACCCATGGGACAGGTGAGCAATTTTTTTTTTTGCAGTGAGAAGCCTAGTGTTGAATGGACACCATTTGCTCCCATAGGCATCCATTGCTTCTGATTTATGACATTTGTGGTGCATTCGCGATACAGTTGTGGAAAAGTGCAGCAAGACCCCCGCTTTGCATTTGTGACCCGGTAATTGCGTCCTGCATTTACATTGCGTATGACAGCATTAACATATTACTACATGTGCATAAAATTCCAATTTATTCAAGACTTACACATAGTATACTGTGTCATACTGACCACATCCCCATTAAAAACAATATGCCAGCACAAGGAGCAACACAATTGATTTCTCCCACTGTCGCAGAGTCGGATATAGCCCAATCAGATCACCCGCCTCTCGCCTCTGCAAATCCGCATGACCATCCAACCACTATCTGACATTTGTGGGCTCGGCGGAGCTACAGCACACGTGACTGGTGAGAGGACTACGGATACTAAGCAGGATAGCGTGGACCTAATATGACGTCTTGCAGAGCGGTTACCCGGGGACCTTGCCTGTGTATAAGATATGCCTGTTAACCACCTATACTTGTGAGTGCAATCTATCTATATATATATATATAATAGAGTAAGTGCCTCAACCTTCAAGCAAGAAGAAGAAGTAGCGCCCTGCCCCCAGGGCCGGTCCAAGCAAGAAGAAGGGGCTGGTCCAAGCAAGAAGAAGAAGTAGTGTCATATAAAACCAAGGGCAAAGAGGGATAATTTGCATATTCAGTAGCAGTGCATTGTGGGTAACCACAAATGTTCACTTATAGCTGAATTATTGCAGATTTGCTTCTGTTTTAAGAAGGAAAATTACACCAAGCTTTGCCTTTTTTAGTAGGAGGGCTTTTTGGTCTCTTTTATCCTCCTATACATTCTTAGTAGTTTGGGTCACCCTGAGTTGCTTGGTTACTCTGTTGTACTGGTCCAAGCCCTATCTCATACAGCCTTATCAATCCCTGCTATGTACTGATGAGGACCAAACGGCTGAAACATGCTGTCACATGTGGGTTTGATATGACTGTGTAAAACTTAAAGCTATCGGCTTGCTTGACTTACCAAGGGTGAAAAGGAATAATTTGCATATTTAGTAGCGCACCACTACTACATATGCAAATTATTCCTTGTGTGTAATCACAAATGTTCACTTATAGCTGAATTCTTGCAGATTTGCTTCTGTTTTAAGAAGGCAAATTACTCCAAGCTTTGATTTTTTTTTTTAGTAGAAGGTCTTTTTTGGTCCCTTTTATCCACCTATACATTCCTAGTAGTTTGGGTCACCCTGAGCTGCTTGGTTACTCTGTTGTACATGTCCAAGCCCTATCCAATACAGCCATATCAATCCCTGCTATGTACTGATGAGGACCAAAAGTCTGAAACAGGCTGTCACATGTGGGTTTGATATGGCTGTGTAAAATTTAAAGCTATAGGCTTGCTATACACCAGTGGTTCTGGATGCTTGCTTGGCTTACTAAGGGTGAAAAGGAATTATTTGCATATTTAGTAGCAGTGCATTGTGGGTAACCACAAATGTTCACTTATAGCTGAATTATTGCATATTTCCTTCTGTTTTAGGAAGGCAAATTACACCAAGCTTTGCTTTTTTTAGTAGGTCTTTTTGGTCCCTTTTATCCCCCTATACATTCCGAGTGGTTTGGGTCACCCTGAGCTGCTTGGTTACTCTGTTGTACTGGTCCAAGCCCTATTTCATACAGCCTTATCAATCCCTGCCATGTACTGATGAGGACCAAAAGTCTGAAACAGGCTGTCTACATGTGGGTTTGATATGACTGTGTAAAATTTAAAGCTATATGCTTGCTATACACCAGCGGCTCTGGATGCTTGCTTGGCTTACCAAGGGGGGAAAAGGGGTAATTTGCATATTTAGTAGCAGTGGGTAACCACAAATGTTCACTTATAGCTGAATTATTGCAGATTTCCTTCTGTTTTAAAAAGGCAAATTACACCAATACAGTGTGCGGCATTGCAGGAAGTGACGACAGTGGAACGCACGATGGAACACGGAAGAGGTGAGTCATCCCCGCCTGCTGCCTCTTACTAATAGTGGCGGCTGCTACTGTGCTTAAAAAGGAGGGGGAGCGCACATAGGGGACCCAGGTGAGGGGGGGTTCCTGCTGAGCTTAAGCTGGAGGGGGAGCGCACCCTGGGGGACCCAGTTGAGGGGGGGTCCAACCCCCCTCCCCGCCGCTTTGCCCAATACCCCATTCCTGCCCTCTACCCTCTTATGCGGCGTATGGTATGCTACACAGCGGGGAGGCTAGTACTTTTTAATCTATTAAACTTGCGTGGGTTTTACACTATACCAGTGCTTTTTAGCTGCAGTACTTTACCTATTGGAGGATTCAAAGACGGATTTGTCCTATTGATCTTAACCCCCAATGCTGATATACAGTGGCTTGCAAAAGTATTCAGCCCCCTTGAAGTTTTCCACATTTTGTCACATTACTGCCATAAACATGAATCAATTTTATTGGAATTCCACATGAAAGACCAATACAAAGTGGTGTATACGTGAGAAGTGGAACGAAAATCATACATGATTCCAAAAATGTTTTTACAAATAACTGCAAAGTGGGGTGTGCATAATTATTCAGCCCCCTGAGTCAAAACTTTGTAGAACCACCTTTTGCTGCAATTACAGCTACCAGTCTTTTAGGGTATGTCTCTACCAGCTTTGCACATCTAGAGACTGCAATCCTTGCCCATTCTTCTTTGCAAAACAGCTCCAGCTCAGTCAGATTAGATGGACAGCGTTTGTGAACAGCAGTTTTCAGATCTTGCCACAGATTCTTGATTGGATTTAGATCTGGACTTTGACAGGGCCATTTTAACACATGGATATGTTTTGTTTTAATCCATTCCATTGTTGCCCTGGCTTTATGTTTAGGGTCGTTGTCCTGCTGGAAGGTGAACCTCCGCCCCAGTCTCAAGTCTTTTGCAGACTCCAAAAGGTTTTCTTCCAAGATTGCCCTGTATTTGGCTCTATCCAACTTCCCATCAACTCTGACCAGCTTCCCTGTCCCTGCAGAAGAGAAGCACCCCAGAGCATGAGGCTGCCACCACCATATTTGACAGTGGGGATGGTGTGTTCAGAGTGATGTGCAGTGTTAGTTTTCCGCCACACATAGCGTTTTGCATTTTGGCCAAAAAGTTCCATTTTGGTCTCATCTGACCAGAGAGCCTTCTTCCACATGTTTGCTGTGTCCCCCACATGGCTTGTGGCAAACTGCAAACGGGACTTCTTATGCTTTTCTGTTAACAATGGCTTTCTTCTTGCCACTCTTCCATAAAGGCCAACTCTGTGCAGTGCACGACTAATAGTTGTCCTATGGACAGATTCCCCCACCTGAGCTGTAGATCTCTGCAGCTCATCCAGAGTCACCATGGGCCTCTTGATTGCATTTCTGATCAGTGCTCTCCTTGTTTGGCCTGTGAGTTTAGGTGGTTTACAGTTGTGCCATACTCCTTCCATTTCTGAATGATCGCTTGAACAGTGCTCAGTTGGATGTTCAAGGCTTTGGAAATCTTTTTGTAGCCTAAGCCTGCTTTAAATTTCTCAATAACCCTTATCCCTGACCTGTCTGGTGTGTTCTTTGGACTTCATGGTGGTGTTGCTCCCAATATTCTCTTAGACAACCTCTGAGGCCATCACAGAGCAGCCTTATTTGTACTGACATTAGATTACACACAGGTGCACTCTATTTAGTCATAAGCACTCATCAGGCAATGTCTATGGGCAACTGACTGCACTCAGACCAAAAGGGGCCGAATAATTACGCACACCCCACTTTGCAGTTATTTATTTGTAAAAAAATGTTTGGAATCATTTATGATTTTCATTCCACTTCTCACGTGTATACCACTTTGTATTGGTGTTTCATGTTAAATTCCAATAAAATTGATTCATGTTTGTGGCAGTAATGTGACAAAATGTGCAATACTTCAAGGGGGCCGAATACTTTTGCAAGCCACTGTACCTACTTCCGGACCGGAATATAGGCACTGTTGTGTTGGTGTTAAGGTGACGGAGAGTGATACACGCGGAAGGGTTTTTTGAAAACAGCTGTATTTGCAGTCTTATGCTATCTTTCTCTTTCTGCTTTTATTTTTATGTTATGCATATGACGTGAGAGTTTTTGGCCATAAAGAGTGACAGCTTCAATACAGCTTGGACTTTACCTGAGGAACTGTGGATTGCTTTGGACTATCCAATTAAGGTTACTCCAGTCCTTATGTGCCTTTAACTGTGAGCGCGGACTTTTTTTTAGAGAGATCATTTTTATATTGTTTATCACAGAAATAGTGTGAACGCGATCCATGTTTTGCAGTGTGTCTTATCCTAAGCGCAGTCTAACTTTTAGCATTGAGTCTTTAGTGGCTACCAGTTATTGACTTTATAGACAAAGGCTTTCTCTTAATGCTTCTCTAGTTTTGAAAAAGTATAGCTTGCAGGCCCAACATCATCCTTTATGTGAAATAGAAGACTATAAAGTTTAAAGGTGGTCAAAAAGACAATACAATAGTCATTAGATAACTACCAAGAACTTGCATCATCAGTCAAATATATCACATCTGGTTGAAACAAGAAGCCTCAAAAGAAAACCACATCCTAAGTTTACTGAACCTGCCTCATTCCTGATCTGATATTTATGCACATAATGAGAGATGACTTACCATAGGTCATGTCAACCAACATTCAGTGGTGTGGCGGGGAAGTTCCATTTTTTTTAAACTGTTTGCACGTAACTGGACATTCTAGACAGGACTTTATTCTACAAACCTACATTTAAAATGTAACATTTTTTCAAAGCTTAAAAAAAATCTGTTGACATGCATCACACAAAACCGATTCCCCCATCCATACAGGGACAGTGGATGCATATAAGCTAGTGTGACCAGACATCCTCCAAAAGGAGGACATGTCCTCTTTTTTAGCATGGTTTCCTCTGTCCTCCAGGCACTCCAAAAGTTCATTAAAATGTCCTCCTTTCACAGAATCAGAAACAGAGTTGACTGCATTTTACTTATTACATATGTGATATACATATGAGATATGAGATACATATGAGATATACAGAGATTGAGCAGACTTCGGCTTCCATTACCAGGTTATCAATATTTATAACCTTAAGAAGTGGGAGCGTGGCAACACTGTTTATATTCTAGTTCCATTCGACAGCGCAACTAACCAATACTTTTTGTAAAATGTCAACTAAATAACAAACAGAAATGTCTAAAACAGAGAAGTTGCAAGTTTTCTGATTGTCACAAGACAAAATGTCCATGTTTTGAGGCAGGACGAAAAGAAACTGTCACGTATGGCATTGGTACTAACCAGAGATGGATTAAGATGTAATGGGACCCTAGGCAAGTTGGTTAGATTTGCCACCCCTTTGTGGTGCCTTTGGTAAGCTGAAGTGGAGAGAGGTCAAAGAAGGAAGCAGGTGGGCCTCTTGACACCCTTTAGACCCCTGGCACTTGCCTAGGTTGCCTGCTGAATGATCCTGCTCTGATGGTAACCGTGGAGTTATTTGGTCATACAGTATTTGTTCTCCTTTGTAACAATCTCTGTCCTCCTTTTTAGCCGACCCCATCTGGTCACCCTAATATAAGCACAACTCTAATATCAGTTTATGTTATGGAAAATATAGTTTCTACTGTAAAGGAGGGGGATGCTTGTAATTATATACACAGTGTGATGGTATACAGGACATGGAAGCCATCTTGTGTGACCTTATGTGGAATCCATTTTGTCTACACACTATGTCTACCGTGTGTGAAAACGTCAGTAGGCAGGTTGTGAAATACCATCTTATGGAAACTGTATACATTTACATTCCATTTCCTTTGTAGACTGCTGTAAAGATGTATGAATAACACCTAGCTTCCTATTCAGTAACTTAACCCTCATGAAAAGACTAGACAGGTGTTCTGTATAGAGACTGTGTGTAGAATAGGAAGGGGCATAAGCACATAAATAGGCTGCCTAGTGTCAGCTGAGGATGCAGGAAACTGTGATGTTTGTATACATGTAAAAGTAAGCCTGTATGTACCAAGAAGAATGTCATACTTATAGAATGGGAGGAAATTGGATTATTTTTGGATTAGGAGCTTGGGTAGCCCTACAGTACATTCTCTCTACTACAAGAACCAGCTTTCAGATTCAGCTTCTTTCTCTGAAGGTGGCTTACTGAGCCAAAGGAAGTCCCTGATCTGATCCGCTAACGCATGTCCTTCCATGGCCAGAAATTAGCCTTGCACAGGGTAAAGTTTTTTTTATTTCTGTTTTATTCCTTTTTATTTTGATAAGAAAAAGTCTTGTTGTGTGTCTTTTTTACTCCTGTTTTTTGTATATATTTTTTCTGCATTTGTTCGACTTTTGGAATATTAAATCTTTATTTAATAAGTTAGTCTTCTGTGTACTAAGCAGAAAATTTACATCTACTAACTAGAGAGAGACTGCAGAGTATTGTGTTACAAATCAGTGTCATATTGTATGCTCAATTGTGTGAAGCCCGACAGCAGTTGACGTAGACAGGGACAGATCTCCTTCCGGTGCAGGAATCTGTGTGTGTATGGTGTTTAGCAGTATCATTCGCAGATGACTGCTAGTGGTGGCTGAGCCTATCAAAGTGTGGTTGAGGGCAACAGTCTTGTTTTAGCTTAAATTCCTCTCGATTTGGTCAAAAACCGTCAAGACCTGTCTCTGCAGGTGTGCCGTGGGGTCGGTTCCTGACAGGGCTAACTAGCCAAGGATGCAAATAGCAATCTAGGAGTATATTAACCAGTTAATATCCAAGATCCATACAAGTACTCACATTGCTTACAAGTCTAGAGCTGTCATACATCTTTGTGATACGCAGAACACAATATCTTATCATGAGAGTAGTTTAGCAGCAGATGTAGGGTGCCAATTACCTATAAATCAGTAAATAGTCCTTTCTCATTTGAAGTAATGTTTCCAGGCAAAAGCTCAAATCCTTCAGCAAGCCATGTTTGTATATGTGATGTAAAATATACAGTACATGTGCTAGACTTTCAATCCAACAACAAAGGAGTTAGTCATCTCACCCCTTTGGTTCATGCTCAAAGTGAACCTAAGGTGAAAATGAATGTATGAAATAACTGTTTGTGTAGCACTGGTGATAAATATAAGAATAGTAACATAGAAATGAATCTCATATATTTATGTTCCATTTCATGGGTTCATTTTTAACCACTTCCCGACCGCCGTATGTACAATTGGCGGCTGGGAAGTGGACCCCGCAAGGACCGCCACATGTACAAATGCCGGCGGTCCTTGTACGGGCATGGGCGGAGCGATCGCGTCATTCGTGACGCGATCCTCCTCCGGGGACTGGCTCCGCCCCCCTCGCGCAGTTCCCTAAACTGCCCCCTGCTCCCTCCTGATCACCCCCCCACCCCTCAGATTCTCCCCAGACTCCCCCCCTGTGTACTGTATGCATCTATCCCCCTGATCACCTGTCAATCACCCATCAATCACCCATCAATCACCCCTTGTCACTGCCACCCATCAATCACCCCCTGTCACTGCCACCCATCAATCACCCCCTGTCACTGCCACCCATCAATCAGCCCCTAACCTGCCTCTTGCGGGCAATCTGATCACCCACCCACACCAATAGATCGCCCGCAGATCCGACGTCAGATCACCTCCCAAGTGCAGTGTTTACATCTGTTCTCTACCCTAAACACCCACTAATTACCCATCAATCACCCATCAATCACCCCCTATCACCACCTGTCACTGTTACCCATCAGATCAGACCCTAATCTGCCCCTTGCGGGCACCCAATCACCCGCCCACACGCTCAGATTGCCCTCAGACCCCCCCCTTATCAATTCGCCACTGCATTATTTACATCTGTTCATCCCTGTAATAACCCACTGATCACCTGTCAATCACCCATCAATCACCCCCTGTCACTGCCACCCATCAATCACCCCCTGTCACTGCCACCCATCAATCAGCCCCTAACCTGCCTCTTGCGGGCAATCTGATCACCCACCCACACCAATAGATTGCCCGCAGATCCGACGTCAGATCACCTCCCAAATGCATTGTTTACATCTGTTCTCTACCCTAAACACCCACTAATTACCCATCAATCACCCCCTGTCACTGCTACCCATCAGATTAGACCCCTATCTGCCCCTAGGGCACTCAATCACCCTCCCACACCCTCAGAATGCCCTCAGACCCCAGCCCTGATCAACTCGCCAGTGCATTGCTTGCATCTATTCCCCCCTCTAATCACACCTTGATACACCCATCAATCACCTCCTGTCACCCCCTAGCACACCTACCCATCAGATCAGGCCCTAATTTGCCCCGTGTGGGCTCCTGATCACTCGGCCAAACCCTCAGATCCCCCTCAGACCCCCTTCCGATCACCTCCCCAGTGCATTGATTGCATCTATTTTCCCCTCTAACCACCCCCTGAGACACCCATCAATTACCTCCTGTCACCCCCTAGCACTCCTATCCATCAGCTCAGGCCCAATACAACCTGTCATCTAAAAGGCCACCCTGCTTATGACCGGTTCCACAAAATTCGCCCCCTCATAGACCACCTGTCATCAAAATTTGCAGATGCTTATACCCCTGAACAGTCATTTTGAGACATTTGGTTTCCAGACTACTCACGGTTTTGGGCCCGTAAAATGCCAGGGCGGTATAGGAACCCCACAAGTGACCCCATTTTAGAAAAGACACCCCGAGGTATTCTGTTAGGTGTATGACGAGTTAGCGTTTGCAGGTTTTTTTAAAGAGACTCTGAAGCGAGAATAAATCTCGCTTCAGAGCTCATAGTTAGCAGGGGCATGTGTGTGTATCCCGCGGCTAAACGAGGGTCCCTGACCCCCCGAAATCCCCTCCGAGCAGCGGGGGATCTCTTCCGGATTGAGGCAGGGCTAACCACCGCAGCCCTGCCCCACGCGCGTCTGTCAGCGCATATCTCCGTCCTCTCCCCCACCCCTCTCAGTCTTCCTTCACTGAGAGGGGCGGGGGAGAGGCGGCGATGCGCTGTTGATAGACGCGACTAGAAGCAGGGCTGCAGCCGTTAGCCCTGCCTCTAAGAGCAGCAAAATCTACGACCAATTTGGTCGTTGATTTTGCGGGGGAGGGGTTTTGGGGTGAAGGGACCCCCGTTTAGCCGCGGGATAGCGGCGTTTTAGTAGGGGCACACGTGCCCCTGCTAACTATGAGCTCTGAAGCGAGAATTATTCTTGCTTCAGTGTCTCTTTAAGCGCTGGCGATTTTAGAAATCGCCCCAACAGCGATTGTGCAATTATTCCCTATAAGAGTGTTCACATGTGCGTGTTTCGATTTTACTAAAATCGCAAACGCGCTACATATACCATTTTCTGAGCGCCTTGGCTCAATGGAAGGTATAGGAAAATCGCAAAGCACTTGAAAAAGCGCTTTGTATAGCAATTTACCCATCGCTTTTATGAATAAATACACTGTATTTATTCATTTCTGAGTTAAAGAGTTCACTTCTTGAATTGACGTGTGAAAGCAACGCTACTGGTTCACAGTGGGTGACCACTTTGCAGCATTGGACCAACGCCGACAAAACCACACACCTGTCTATGCAGATAAAGTGGCCAATGACCTTCTTACAACTGAATCCAAAATTCCATTATTCTATCCTACTCATTCTTGATCTGTCCTCGGCGTTTGATACTGTTGACCAGACCCTACTTTCATCTGTAGGCATAAAGGGCCTTGCGCCAAATGTTTCCTCCCTAATCCTTTAGATTTTAAGCTCCCAAGGGCAGGTCTCTCACCCTTTTGTGGGGTGGAAATTATTTTGACCATCATGTTACATTTTTCACGGTAATTACTATGTCTACTAATTCTGTCTATATATTTTTTGAATACCATTGTCTATATTTTGGTGCTTTATTAATCAATAATATTTATAATATCAAACATGTTCATAAATAAGCTTTATAACTTAATGACAAATAATAGCACTCCCCGTAATACATAATCTAAAATGCAGAGATAACTGACAGAGCAGCTTTCCCCAGACTAAAAGCATCTTAAATTAAGGATTTACAAGCACCAATCTTCATTGTGTAATTTTTAATGGCAGTAAAAGAAAGTAAGCCAGGCAAGGGTGATGGGCACTCACTTAGCTGTATCGTAAAACCTATCAAAACATCCTGACCCCACTCTTTACAAAAACATTTATATAGATTATATAACTCATACTCTGCGCACAGAAAATCTCAAAGCAATGATCACAGCAACCCCTAAGCCTGATAAAGACAATTCAACATGGAAAAACTTTTGCCCAATTTCTCTCTCGACACTTTTTATAGCAATTTAACCACTTCACCCCCCCCAGTGCTAAATTTCTCCGTCCCTCTGCGCACCGCTTCACCCCCAGGGATGGAGAAAGGCGCACTTCTTTGTTTACTGGCTGGGAGTGGGCGGGGAACTTTCGCGCACACTCCAGCCAGACCGCACAGCAGGTGACTAATTGGATGTTAGGAACAAGCGTTCCTAAATCCAATTAGCCTCGCCGATTGCGAGTAGAATGAAGACGGCTTCAAACAGAAGCCGTCTTCATTCAAAACAATGTAAAGTAAACAAACGTGCGCGCGCACACACCCACGGCTCTGCAGTACAATGATTGGTTATGGGGACTTTCCAGTCCCCAATAACCAATCATAGTACATCAATACTGGAATGGAAGCAGCGCTGACAGGAAAAAATCGTGCTGGTGTTTCAGGGGTAAAACCCCTCAGTTGTAAAATGGTTAATGTCTGTCATTCATAAGAACATGTTATTAAACACAGGGGGGCCAAATAAAACACAACAAAAGCACTACTCTTATTACATCAAGCTAAAGCAAAGTGAGAGATTTTTCTTTAATCAACTGGAAATAAAGATTTTGAGTGCAAAAATCGGTATTTTCTTAATGGACAGCCCTCTATCCTCCCTCTTATATATAATAGTTATGGATCATTTATCCCAAGCCCGTGGCATAGTTAAAGGGAACCTAAACTGAGAAGGACATGGATTTTTCCTTTTAAAATAATACCAGTTGCCTGACTCTCCTGCTGATCCTGTGTCTCTAATACTTTTAGCCACATCCCCTCAACAAGCATGCAGATCAGGTGCTCTGACTGACGTCAGACTGGATTAGCTGCATGCTTGTTTCAGGTGTGTGATTCAGCCACTACTGCAATCAAAGAGATCAGCAGGACTGCCAAGCAACTGGTATTGTTTAAAAGGAAACATCCATATCCCTCTGTTTAGGTTCCCTTTAAAGGGACTCCGAGCTCACAAAAAAAAGGAAAGTTGTACTCACCAGGGGCTTTCTCCATCCCAGTTCTGGTCGGGAGGTCCCACGCCGGCGTCCTGGCTCCTCTCCTTCTCCCCGCTCCGGTATGGCTGACAGGCCGCAGCCCGGGCGACACTCGGTAGAGTGTCGAGCTGCAGCTTCCGCGTATGACGCGGATTACGTCACACGCCGGCCGCCTCGCGTCATCACGGCGGCCGGCGTGAAAGTACTGCGCATGCGCGCTTTAATCGCGCATGCGCAGTACTTTCACGCCGGCCGCCGTGATGACGCGAGGCAGCCGGCGTGTGACGTAATCCGCGTCATACACGGAAGCTGCAGCCCGACACTCTAACGAGTGTCGCCCGGGCTGCGGCCTGTCAGCCATACCGGAGCGGGGAGAAGGAGAGGAGCCAGGACTAGAGTTGGGCCGAACGGTTCGCCTGCGAACGGTTCCAGGCGAACTTTGGGGGTTCGCGTTCGCCTGCATCAGGCGAACTTTTGCGGAAGTTCGATTCGCCCCATAATGATCTATTAGAGCAAAATTTTGACCCTCCATATCACTGTCAGCAGACATGTTATTCTCAAACACTGCTCTCAGTGCTAGAGAACCCGCTCGCCCATCCTCCCTTCAAGCTAGGTCCTGTATACCATTTTACTCAGTTGTCTGCCTACACTAATTAATTATGGGACAGCTGGTACACACTCTGCTAGGGAGATTTTAATTGCACCCTCCCTCCCCTTCTACCTATTCCCTCCTACCGGAGGGAGGAGGGTCTCTTCTGCCAGGGAATTATACTATTTTAAAAACCAGTATACATCATACCATAGCTGGTACATCATACCATAGCTGGGAATACATACATGAGTATACATCATACCATAGCTGGGAATCGAACCCAGATCTCACTGTGTGGTGGGCACGTCACCCTAAGCACTGTACCACTACAGAAGTAAGTGAAGCTAGCCTAAAATGTACCATTTATGCTCAATGCAATAGAACCATTAGGTTGCTTAAAGGAGAACTGTAGTGAGAGGTATATGGAGGCTGCCATATTGATTTCCTTTTAAGCTATACCAGTTGCCTGGCAGCCCTGCTGATCTATTTGGCTGCAGTAGTGTGAATCACACCAGAAACAAGCATGCAGCTAATCTTGTCAGATCTTAAAAAAAAATGTCAAACATCAGATCTGCTGCATGCTTGTTCAGGGTCTAGGGCTAAAAGTATTGGAGGCAGAGGATCTGCAGGATAGCCAGGTAACTGGTATTGCTTAAAAGGAAATCAATATGGTAGCCTCCATATACCTTTCACTACAGTTCTCCTTTAAAGGGAACCTTAACTGAGAGTGATATGGCTGTTTCCTGTAAACAATACCAGTTGCCTGGCAGTCCAGCTGATCTTTGTGACTGCAATAGTGGCTGAATCACACCCTGAAACAAGCATGCAGCTAATCCAGTCTGACTTCAGTCAGAGCACCTGATCTGCATGCTTGTTCAGGGGCTGTGGCTAAAAGTATTAGAGACACAGGATCAGCAGGCGATTCAGGCAACTGGTATTATTTTAAAAGGAAAAATCCATATCCTTCTCCGTTTAGGCTCCCTTTAAGGATTTGTAGCATAAAAGCCAACTCACATTGGCTGGGATTTGAACCTGGGTCTCACTGTATGGTGGACAAGCACACTAACCACTATACCATTTGGTGTTGGGGGAGGCCCCTCAGGCCCAAGGGCCCCAGTGCGGTCGCAACCTCTGCATCGCTTTATTGTTACGCCTCTAAATCCCAGATATAAAAAGCAGTTTGGTAGTGGGCAGCACTCTCACTTTGCAGCATTAGTCCCCAGTTCAAATCAAATCTCAGCCAGGACACTATCTGCATAGAGTGCATATGCTCTCCGTGTTTGTGTGGGTTTCCTCTGGGTACTCCAGTTTCCTCCAGCACCCAAAAACACAAAAACATACAGATACAACAAATCTCAAAAAAATGCATTCAGACTGTAATAAGAACATCAGACAATGACTGCCGAATGTAAGGGTTACATTGTGAGCTTCTCTAAAAGACAGTTAGCGACATGACTCTATACAATGAGTAAATGCACTTCAGCAGAAGATGTCAGCGTTATATAAATACATAATGATAGGTGATAGAACTCATTATCAGCAATTTGCACACATGACCTCATTCTATATGTCATACAGCAAGAGTATCCTTGCCAAATAAAGGAAATATTACCGTAGGATTTGGCAAACACAGCCGTTATAAAGTCAACTACACCAGATCTGAACACCTCAACATTTCCATTAAAAAACAAGTTTGGTATTTTAATGCTTACATACCATATATCCTCGAATATCAGTTGACCTTGTGTATAAGTCGAGTCCAATATTTGACCCTCTTAACCTGGAATTTTTCTATTAACTCAAGTATAAGTCTACCCTGCAAAGTTAATAGCTGCACTTGGGGTCCAAGAATAATTAACCACTGCACTTGTGTACCAGGAGGGGTTAAAGCAGATCCAAGATCAGAAAGTAACTATAACAAGTTACTTGTCTATATATCTTATCTAAAGTTTAGATAAAAGTTTACACAGCAAATCTAGCTGCAAACATTCAAAAGTTTATGATCATTTATTGCTGTGATACAATGAGGGCAGCCATGTTCTGTTTGTCACACAACACTGAGGCAAGCTGATAGCATCTCCAGCCCTAAGCCTGTAGAAAATTTCACTCCTCCCTCTTCCCCTCTGCCTCTGAAATCTCTGGCTAGTAACCTCCTCCTCCTGCCCAGACTGAGCTCCCATAAGCCCTTGCTACCTGGGACTGAGTGCCAAGGCTCTCTGAAAAGCTGTGGGTGAGGCTTGTTTAATTTATAGGGAATTAAGAGTATTAAAACAAAACAAAAAAAGTATTTGGCTTGAGGAATGCCCTATGAACTATATGAAAGGAACACAGTTATGCAATGTGTAAAAGTCTATCTCGGATCCACTTTAATGACTGCACGGTATACTGATTTGTACACACATTACTTAGTGTTGCCTGTGACTTATGTACCGTATAAGTCGACCCCTATACTTTTATTTAGTGAGTCAGACCTAAATGTTTAGACTTATAGTCGATTATATACAGTATTTGATATGGTCTTGTTTTGTAATGAATTTAATCTTTTTTTTATAGATTGCACCAAACTACTACCAGCTCTTTTTATTTAAACCTTAAACTACTTTTACCCTCCTTCGGTAGTTACCTCAAGGAACTTTAAATTGGGAGCAAATTAATTTAGGCTGGTGAATGACCTGGCTTTGATTTTTGATTGCTGTTCAAGCCCAAAGGTGAGAGAGACCTAGCCAACCCAGATCCTAAATACACTACTCAAAAAAATAAAGGGAACAAAAACAGTGTAACTCTGAGTCAGTCACACATCTGTGAAATCAAACTGTCTGCTTAGGTAGCAACACTGATTGACAATCAATTTCACATGCTGTTGTGCAAATGGAATAGACAACTGGTGATAATTAAAGGCAATTAGGAAGACATCCCCAATAAACGAGTGGTTCTGCAGTTGGTGACGACAGACCACTTCTCAGTTCCTATGCTTTCTGGCTGATGGTTTGGTCACTTTTGAATGCTGGCGGTGCTTTCACTCTAGTGGTAGAATGAGACGGAGACACAGGTGGCACAGGTAGTGCAGCTCATCCATCAATGCGAGCTGTGGCAAAAAGGTTTGCTGTGTCTGTTAGCGTAGTGTCCAGAGCATGGAGGCGCTACCAGGAGACAGGCCCATACATCAGGAGATGTGGAGGAGGCCGTAAGAGGGCAAAAACTTAGTAGGAGGACAGCTATCTCTGCCTTCGGAGGAACAGAAGGAGCACTGCCAGAGCAAAATGACCTCCAATGGGCCATAAATGTTCATGTGTCTGCGCAAACCGTCAGAAACAGGCTGCATGAGGGTTGTATATCCACGGGTGCGGGTTGTGCTTAAAGTCCAACACCGTGCAGGACATTTGGCATTTGCCATAGAACACCAAGATTGGCAAATTCGCCACTGGCGCCCTGTGCGCTTCACAAATGAAATCAGGTTCACACTGAGCACATGTGACAGACGTGATAAGAGTCTGGAGACACTGTTGAGAAGGTTCTGCTGCCTACTACATCCTCCACCATGACTGGTTTGGCAGTGGGTCAGTAATGGTGTGGGGTGACATTTATTTGGGGGTCCACACAGCCCTCCATGTGCTCGCCAGAGGTAACCTGACTGCCATTAGGTACCAAGATAAGATCATCAGACCCCTTGTGAAACCATATGCTGGTGCCGTTGGCCCTGGGTTTCTCCTAATGCAAGACAATGCTAGACTTCATGTGGCTGGGGTGTGTCTGCAGTTCCTACAAGATGAAGGCATTGATGCTATGGACTGACCTGCCCATTTCCCAGACCTGAATCCAATTGAGCACATCTGGGACCTCATATCTCGCTCCATCCACCAACACCACATTGCACCACAGACTGTCCAAACTGACCCAGGGTGCATGCTTACCCCCTATGCTGCTAGCCTGGATCAATCTCTTAGCCTGTTTTGATTGCCAAAGGGAACCTTAACGGATGATGAAAGAAAGAGTTTAACTTACCTGGGACTTGTAACATGTAGTGTGCTGCTCTGTCACGCTATAATACATGCTTTAATCAGCAAAGCCAGTGGTGTGCCGCCTCTTCACTTCAGTATACTGTCTTGCACTCGGGGGGGGGGGCGTCCTAAGTGAGGGTGGGCACTGGCATTCCAGGGACCTGTTTTCCCCGTGTGGATTCCAGCACCGTGTTTGTACACTTGTGGATATAACGTACATGGGGCTTCTACTGGCCTCCTGCAGATGTCCTGTGCCCGCGCCGGGACAAACCAATCCTCTGGTCCTCTACAGAGAGCTAGTTTTGTTTCTGGTGACTGGCCAGTTGGTGGCCACTGCGCCTGTGCAGCCCTGTCTGCGCGTGTCCTCGATCACGCTCCCATGACATGCATGTACTGTACGAGAAAATCTTGTACTGCGCATGCGCAGGATGGCAATAGGAGTGGCCACTGGCCAGGGCTGCGCAGGCGCAGTGGCCACGACTGGCCAGTCACCAGAAACAATACTAGCTTACTGCGGGGGGACCGAAGGATCGGTTTGGCCCACAGTTTTTTGTACAGTTAAGGTTCCCTTTAATGAATGCTGAAAACAAAAATAAACAATTTCTGAAGTAACAAGTTATGAAGGCACACATGTAGAGGTGTGAACACAAGCAGCTAATGACCTGTGTGGGGCTGGTTTTGCATCTGATCTATGCTTTTAAGTTTGAATTTGTTGGTTATTTATAAATTAATAATAATGAATAATAATAATTTGCTGTAAAATCTTATAGAGAAGAGTACATCCGTGTGTAAAGTCCATTTGAGTGATTTGGTTTGTTACATTTTTCTAAAAGCAGCCTGCGCTGCCCTCCTGTGTTCAGAGTCTGTTCCTGATGAATTTGTTTACAGTGTGGCTGACAAATGCAATGCAGTTCACAAATGTTATGTCTATAGGTTTGATTAAATGGTAAAATATACATACTGTACTCTTTAAACTGATACTGCTTTCAGCAAAAACCGGTACGGCACAAGCTAGGGTGCTTTCTACATTTCTGGTACTTTCCTAAGTAGAGGAAAGCTGCTGGAATCCCCAAAGCTAATTGACAAGCCCTTGTCAAAGTTGTACAGCTGCACTGCAAAAGAAGCTTGCACTTGCACAGTGGCAAGGAGCTGAATAGGCTTTTTCTGTGAAGCCCAAGTGGCGGCTCATGTATGGGAACATGGCCGTGAATTTCAGATGGTCCCACCCAGCACTGGAATGGTAAGGTGAGGGAGACTGGGGACACCTACCTCTACCAAGGCAGGCATGGGACTTTTTTTTTTTTTTTAATGTCACAGGTTTGCTTTACTAGTCCCAGGCCATGATGGAATAGTCTTAGTCTTCTGCATTTAAAAAAAAATAATTTATTGGATCCTAAAGCAAAAACAAAAAAGTGCCCCTATGAAAAAAAAACTGTCCCTAGGGGGTACGTACTTTGGTAAGGGGAAGCCGCTGGATGCTAAAGAGGCTTCCGTAGTCTTCCTCTGCAGGCCCGTTCCAGCACTGGGACCCCCTAAAAAGAGCTTTACACAACTCGTGCATGCACACTAGCACCATCCAGTTTGGCTTTCTTTTGGAAAAAGCAGGGCCAGATCAGGTCTGCTCTACTGTGTAGGCGGGAGCTGGACCGGTTCTAGACTGGAGAGCTGTTCCCCTGGTAACGGCGCATATACAGGAAGTACTTATTTAATTTATATAGCGCTGACATATTACGCAGCGCTGTACAGAGTATGTTGTCTTGTCACTAACTGTCCCTCAGAGGAACTCACAATCTAGTCCCTACCATAGTCATATGTCTATACATGTATTGTGTAGCCCATGCATCCTAGTCTAGAGCAAATTTAGGGGGAAGCCAATTAACTTATCTGTATGTTTTGGGGATGTGGGAGGAAACTGGAGTGCCCAGAGGAAACCCACGCAGACACGGGGAGAACATACAAACTCCTTGCAGATGTTGACCTGGCTGGGATTCGAACCGGGAACCCAGCGTTGCAAGGCAAGAGCGCTAACCACTATGCCACCATGCTGCCCACCGCTCTTCCTGTATATGCACCGCAACAGGAGCCACTCTTCTGTTTCTTCATCACTGCGACACTGCAGGTCGCGGCTGATCTAAGGTCTATTAGTGAGGGGGGACCGGGGACTGTCGTAGAGGAGGCAGCCTCCGACTTAGAAGGTAAAATGAGCAGCGGCCGCGGGGAGGGAGGAGTGGGGTCATTCGAAGAGGGGAGATGCCTTTCCCACATTAGGCGCCAGTAGGCATGGACCTACAGTGCCTTATGGTAAATCTGGCCCTGAGGCTGAGAGAAAATATTCAAGATTATATGTGATTAGCAGTAATTTACAATGCTAGGTATGAAAAAATAAATCTCCCCAAAAGTTCCATATGATCTTGTCAGGATAGATGGAATAATTTTAGATGAAGCTGGATTGAGCTTTCCAAAGCTATTGAATTGTTTGTAGTGTGGGGTTCATGTGGGGGATGGCTAGAGCTGAACCAGGGTTAAAGGTCAGGGCCAGATTTCTGGAAAGCCCACAATGGTTTGGACTTGGGCAGCTAATATTATTATTATTATTTATTGTATTTATAAAGCGCCAACATATTACGCAGCGCTGCACAATAGATAAATTGGTTAACATAAAGGTATTACATACGGAAACTCACAACAAAACAAGATCATGCAAATGATTTGATAACAATACAGTGTCATAGGTCAAGATAGAGACTGTTCGAGTCTACAAGAAGGGTGGTTGTGAGGGAAACAGTAAATTCGGGCGCCTGAGGCTAGTGGACAAATCGGGCGCCGCCATTCACTCCTATAATAAATATCGTTTAATGGGCGCCCGATAGGAAAAAAGGGCGCCGGTGAAAAATAACGTTTTAAAAGCGGCGCCCGGAGACTTAATGTTTTATTACTGCTTCTCATGATTACACATTATTTAATGATTTATACATTTTTTAATATTATTTTTAAACGAAAAACAGTACAATATTTTTTTTCAAACATTATTTTTAAACGAAAAACAGTACATTTTTTTATAACATTATTTTTAAACGAAAAAAACAACAGGGGGGTCTTAGGTTTAGGCACCAACAGGGGGGTCTTAGGTTTAGGCACCAACAGGGGGGGTCTTAGGTTTAGGCACCAACAGGGGGTCTTAGGTTTAGGCACCAAAAGGGGGGTCTTAGGTTTAGGCACCAACAGGGGGGTCTTAGGTTTAGGCACCAACAGGGGGGTCTTAGGTTTAGGTACCAACAGGGGGGTCTTAGGTTTAGGCACCAACAGGGAGGTCTTAGGTTTAGGCACCAACAGGGGGGTCTTAGGTTTAGGCACCAACAGGGGGGTCTTAGGTTTAGGCATCAACAGGGGGGTCTAGGGGTTAGGGGTAGGTACAGGGAGGGTTACTTAGTAATTTTTTTTTTTTTTAACGTTATTATACGTTTCAGTATTTAAACGAAAGATTAACGTTTTTACAATTGCCGATTTAATGCACATTATTTAATGATTTATAACTTTAAAAAACATTATTTTTAAACGAAATACAGTACAATACATTTTTAAACGTTATCCATGCTTATCGTTAAAAACCCGGCGCCCTTTTTTCCCAGCGCCCCTTTTTAACGTACGCGGTTGTGAGTAAGATTGCATAATCAAGCTGGATACATTAGGGAGGAGGGCCCTGCCAGAGGCTTACAATCTAAAGGATTGTAATGCTTGAGCTAATGCTCAAGTGGGTGGCTGGCCGGCCATAGAAGCAGGACTGCTGCATATGGAAATGGAGGATGTAAATAGAAAAGGGAGGCTGCAAATAGCAAACACCTGGAAGAAGAAACTGCTGCCCAAGGCTGTGGTACATTCCAATAATTTACATAATACTGTGACGTAACAACAAAAATATCTAATAATAAAGAGTACTGTATTATTTGTACATGAAGACCACTTCCTAGGTATGAAATGTTGTAACTTGTAAGTATGGGACTGTCTGTACTGTGTGTAAACAAGTACTTTTCTCCCTTCAATTATGCAGCATGTACTGTAATATGTTGGCGCTTTATAAATACAATAAATAAATAAGTCTAATTGTCTGTCGCCATCTAGTGGCAATTTAAATGATTACGCTAGATAAAAGAACTGTACAGTGGATGCATGTCCTAAGAGAAGATCAGTAGCAAAACTTCCCAAGAAGCAGACCCCATGCCAGTTGAAGATCCTGAGCCAGTTGTCTTACTCCCACATCTCCTTGGTTACCCCAACCCCCACCCCAATGCAGAATGCACAGGCAAGCATTGGCAAAAGTTTCATATTCACCCGTCACAACACACAGTGGCCACCTCCTCTCACCTGCCTTGCTCTCCTACCACTCATGGTCCACACAGCCTGGTCCTGATGGTTTTCCAGTGCTGGTGAAATGTCTAACTACCCAAGTGTAGGAGCCACATCTAATCTGAACACACCTATAACTGATTCTTTATCTATCTATCTGTCTGTCTGTCTGTCTGTCTGTCTTATTATGTTTACAGACAAGCTGATAAGGTTGAAAACTCTTGTTTATTTCTGAGAACGTTTATTCTCAGAGTAGTCTGTAACAACTGCAACACACCGATAATAAATGCAAAATAAAGTCCAGGCACGCATCACAAAACTATGCAAGTGACACATAAGCCAAGTACGTTTCCAAATACGTGAACAGCACATGCATTCCACATTTCACAGAGCATCATTCCAGCAACACGAGGAGACCTTCCCTGGCTACAATGGCCTCAGTCGGGGGGGAGGGGGGGTGTAGTAGTGTAATGTAATGTTTGCTGTGGAAATTAACAACTACATCCAACTAATCTACCCTATTTTCTAACCCTAACCATCTCAATCTATGCCTTACCCTGCCCACAGTGGTTGCTCAAGGAATTATCTTATGGGGGTGCAATGCAGGTGCTGGATAAGTTTGAAGGAAGGCTAGGTGTTGCGGCGCCGAAATTTTTTTTTTTGGGGGGGGGGGGGGGGGGGGGCATGGCCAACAAGAGGGGCGTGACCAATAAGAGGGGCGTGGTAAAGTGCTGGAGTATATTCCAGTGTTATATAAATACATGGTAGGATATAAGCGTATGGTCGGATTAGATTGTGAGCTCTTCCGAGAACCTGACTATGTACTCTGTAAAGTGCTTGATAACATGTTACTGCTATATAAATATAGTATGGACATTTCACTGACAGGATTAGAGTGTGAGCCAGCCTAGCCAGGCCCAGGTAGCGCCAGCAAGCAATGATGACGCAGCAAAAGGGGCCCCAAATCACCCCCCCCCGCCCGATACCCGCGCTGAACTTGGCCTCCCTCACTCACACAATGGGCCTGGCTCTCCTCTCTCCGACAACAGACCTCCCAACTCTCTGTCTCCAGTCCAGGCTCTGACTGAGGGTCTCTCTATCGCTGCTCGTCTCTCGTCTCCGCGCTCCAGGCTCCCTCACTCCTCACGCCCACGGCTCCGCCCTAACCACGCCGAAACCACGCGGCGTGCACAGTTTTATGCTGCCTGGCCATGTGAAGTCACGTCAGCGTGCGCTGTGCACGGAACGTCTGACGTCAATTGTCGCAGCGCACACAGCAATGGGGAGCCTGAGCAGAGCCCAGCAGCGTGAGTGGCGGGCTAGACGGGGCTGGGCTAGTGGGCTGGGCTAGTGCCTGGGAAAAAATTTAAGCAACAGAGCGGCACTGTACGGAAAAAAAAATTCAAATCAGCACCTGTTTTTTTAGGGGGTGCTAATAGGGTTTTTTGGAGGATTTTAGGGGGTGCTTCAGCACCCAAAGCACCCACCTGGCACTGCCCCTGCCTGCCCATTAACTATAACCCATGTTCTCTGCTGAATCATCCTGCAACTACGTATACTCCATACCTCCAAAGCAGCATTTCCCTATAGTGTGTACAGAACGGAATGGACTGCTTTTTCACTATATCATCACTATATCATCACCTTATACATCTCCAAGCAATAGCACTGATTCATTAAGACAAAGCCGAAAGCTTGTTTATTCTTATTCATTTGTAGTTAGCCAATAAATGGTATCATCCTGATTTAAAACTTCTTGCTTTTACTGATGGCTAACACGGTACAATACCCTACTGCTCATTAAGACAAATGCAATGAGACATAAGGCCTGATCCAAATCACTGTTTATCCTACGCTTTCTCCTAGGAGATAATTTTTCATCTTTTGTTTAAATAACTTTTCAGCTCTCTGCAATTGAAATAGTACCAAAATTAGGTGAAAAAAGTACTTTCAAAAACTCAAAATTAATAAGTATTTTTTTGCTTGCTGATTGCTTACAAGGTATTTTGTTGAGAAGATGTGAAAATTCACCTAGGAGAAAACTTAAAGAGACTCCGTAACAAAAATTGCATCCTGTTTTTTATCATCCTACAAGTTCTAAAAGCTATTCTAATGTGTTCTGGCTTACTGCAGCACTTTGTACTATCACAGTCTCTGTAATAAATCAATGTATCTTTCCCTTGTCAGACTTGTCAGCCTGTGTCTGGAAGGCTGCCAAGTTCTTCAGTGTTGTGGTTCTGCTTTGCACTCCCCCCTCAGGGGGGAAAGAAACACACAAATGATCTCTTGAGATTCAAAAGGAATGCTGTATACAGCCTGCTTGTGTATGGATGTATTTTCTATGTGTGGACATAATGTACATCAACCTACTTCCTGTTTTGGTGGCCATTTTGTTTGTTTATAAACAAACTTTTTAAAACTGGTTTTAACCACTTTTAATGCGGCGGGGAGCGGCGAAATTGTGACAGAGGGGAATAGGAGATGTCCCCTAACGCACTGGTATGTTTACTTTTGTGCGATTTTAACAATACAGATTCTCTTTAAGGGAAAAAGTTGCATCAGGCACATAGAGGTCTGTACATGTAGTGAATTTCATCAGGCACATAGAGGTCTGTACATGTAGTGAATTGCATCAGGCACATAGAGGTCTGTACATGTAGTGAATTGCATCAGGCACATAGAGGTCTGTACATGTAGTGAATTGCATCAGGCACATAGAGGTCTGTACATGTAGTGAATTGCATCAGGCACATAGAGGTCTGTACATGTAGTGAATTGCATCAGGCACATAGACGTCTGTACATGTAGTGAATTGCATCAGGCACATAGACGTCTGTACATGTAGTGAATTGCATCAGGCACATAGACGTCTGTACATGTAGTGAATTGCATCAGGCACATAGAGGTCTGTACATGTAGTGAATTGCATCAGGCACATAGAGGTCTGTACATGTAGTGAATTGCATCAGGCACATAGAGGTCTGTACATGTAGTGAATTGCATCAGGCACATAGACGTCTGTACATGTAGTGAATTGCATCAGGCACAGAGGTCTGTACATGTAGTGAATTGCATCAGGCACATAGACGTCTGTACATGTAGTGAATTGCATCAGGCACATAGAGGTCTGTACATGTAGTGAATTGCATCAGGTACATAGACGTCTGTACATGTAGTGAATTGCATCAGACACATAGACGTCTGTACATGTAGTGAATTGCATCAGGCACATAGAGGTCTGTACATGTAGTGAATTGCATCAGACACATAGAGGTCTGTACATGTAGTGAATTGCATCAGACACATAGACGTCTGTACATGTAGTGAATTGCATCAGGCACATAGAGGTCTGTACATGTAGTGAATTGCATCAGGTACATAGACGTCTGTACATGTTGTGAATTGCATCAGACACATAGACGTCTGTACGTGTAGTGAATTGCATCAGGCACATAGACGTCTGTACATGTAGTGAATTGCATCAGGCACATAGAGGTCTGTACATGTAGTGAATTGCATCAGGTACATAGACGTCTGTACATGTAGTGAATTGCATCAGACACATAGACGTCTGTACATGTAGTGAATTGCATCAGGCACATAGAGGTCTGTACATGTAGTGAATTGCATCAGACACATAGAGGTCTGTACATGTAGTGAATTGCATCAGACACATAGAGGTCTGTACATGTAGTGAATTGCATCAGGCACATAGAGGTCTGTACATGTAGTGAATTGCATCAGGTACATAGACGTCTGTACATGTTGTGAATTGCATCAGACACATAGACGTCTGTACGTGTAGTGAATTGCATCAGGCACATAGAGGTCTGTACGTGTAGTGAATTGCATCAGGCACATAGAGGTCTGTACGTGTAGTGAATTGCATCAGGCACATAGAGGTCTGTACGTGTAGTGAATTGCATCAGACACATAGAGGTCTGTACATGTAGTGAATTGCATCAGACACATAGACGTCTGTACGTGTAGTGAATTGCATCAGGCACATAGAGGTCTGTACGTGTAGTGAATTGCATCAGGCACATAGAGGTCTGTACGTGTAGTGAATTGCATCAGGCACATAGAGGTCTGTACATGTAGTGAATTGCATCAGGCACATAGAGGTCTGTACATGTGGATAGCAGTTAGAATTTTATTGCTGGCTCTTAGAAAATTCTGTTCCATTTCCAAAAGTTATTTGCACCTTTCCTAATAAATTAGCTTCATGATTCAATTCCAAATGAGAAACCCCCTGCGCAACATTTGCACGGCGTGTTCATGCAGGATGTGCACTGTGCACAGCTTGCGGTTTCTGATTGATTGAGGAATTAAGCTTCAGGAATCAAATCTCAGCTGTGGTGAAACATTCCTTCTTTCACCTAAGGAATATTGCAAAAATGAAGCACCTCATTCCCTCAAAGGTTCTTACAACCCTAGTTCATGTCCAATACAAAAGATGCGTCCGCTACTCCCACATATACCTATAGTGTGCTAGGGTTTGTACAGCAATATACAATGAGAGAAAAGAAAACCCTATAAATTAGCACCACTGAGGACAATTGAGGAAAGCGGATCAGTGAATAATGGCGCACAGCGCCTATGCATAAAAATGGCGCCGCATTAAAAAGATACGCTTATCGCTATTTATCGTTAGTACTGCATAATAATGGCGCACAGGGAAAAAAAGAAGAAAAACGGCACACACTAACGTTATTTATCAATAGTGGCACACACTAACGTTATTTATCAATAGTGGCACACACTAACGTTATTTATCAATAGCGCCCTTCATAAGCCAAACTGCAGACAGTATTTAACTGCAAAACAGTGAATGGATTTAATGTAACACTGTCAAGGTTAGGCACCACTGGGGGGATCTTAGGGTTAGGCACCATCAGGAGGGTCTTAGGGTTAGGCACCACCAGGGGTTGGTTAGGATTAGGCACCACCAGGGGGGTGGTTAGGGTTAGGCACCACCAGGGGGGTGGTTAGGGTTAGGCACCACCAGGGGGGTGGTTAGGGTTAGGCACCAACCGGGGGGGGGTCTTAGGGTTAGGCACCACCAGGGGGGTCTTAGGGTTAGGCACCACCAGGGGGGTCTTAGGGTTAGGCACCACCAGGGGGGTCTTAGGGTTAGGCACCACCAGGGGGGTCTTAGGGTTAGGCACCACCAGGGGGGTCTTAGGGTTAGGCACCACCAGGGGGTGGTTAGGGTTAGGCACCACCAGGGGGGTTTAGGGGTTAGGGATAGGTACAGAGAGGGTTCTGTGTGTTAACGCTAAATAACGATAAGGCTTTAACGCTAAATGACAATAAGGCTTTAACGCTAAATAACAATAAGGCTTTAACGTTAAATAGTGATAAGCGGCAAACGGATTAGCGGCAACACCATGCGCCATTATTCTCAGGCGCCATTTTCAGATGGATCCGCGGTAGTGATGGGCGAACACCTGGATGTTCGGGTTCGGGAAAGTTCGCCGAACATGGCCGAGATGTTCGGCATGTTCGGGCCGAACCCCGAACTTCCCGAACATCCCTATTTTGGGGGCCCTATGGGGTCGCAGGCATAAGGGGGGAGCATGCCCCGATCGCGGGGGGGGGGGTCGGAAATTCCCCCCACCCCCTCCGCTAGCGCTCCCCCCTCTGCCCGCTTCCCCATTCAAAAGTTTCAAGAAGTACCTGTATAGCGGATGGCCTGGCAGTGGCACTGTGGAGTGAGGAGGAGTCCGGAGAGTGACGAGTTGAGGGAGGCCGGGCAGCGGGCGTGAGGTCAGAGAAAGGGCGGAACTCGCCCTTTCTCTGACCTCACGCCCGCTGCCCGGCCTCCCTCAACTCGTCACTCTCCGGACTCCTCCTCCTCCTCACTCCACAGTGCCACTGCCAGGCCATCCGCTATACAGGTACTTCTTGAAACTTTTAAATGGGGAAGCGGGCAGAGGGGGGAGCGCTAGCAGAGGGGGTGGGGGGAATTTCCGACCCCCCCCGCGATCGGGGCATGCTCCCCCCTTATGCCTGCGACCCCATAGGGGGGCCGTATTGCGGCCTGTTCGGCCGAACAGGGCCCTGTTCGCCCGAACAGGGGCCCTGTTCGGCCCTGTACGGGGGCATACAGAAGTTCGGGGCGAACCCGAACTTAAAAGGCCGAACACCATGAGGTGTTCGGCCGAACTCGAACATCACCCGAACAGGGTGATGTTCTGCAGAACCCGAACAGTGGCGAACACTGTTCGCCCAACACTAGCGAACACCTGGATGTTCGGGTTCGGGAAAGTTCGCCGAACATGGCCGAGATGTTCGGCATGTTCGGGCCGAACCCCGAACTTCCCGAACATCCCTATTTTGGGGGCCCTATGGGGTCGCAGGCATAAGGGGGGAGCATGCCCCGATCGCGGGGGGGGGGTCGGAAATTCCCCCCACCCCCTCCGCTAGCGCTCCCCCCTCTGCCCGCTTCCCCATTCAAAAGTTTCAAGAAGTACCTGTATAGCGGATGGCCTGGCAGTGGCACTGTGGAGTGAGGAGGAGTCCGGAGAGTGACGAGTTGAGGGAGGCCGGGCAGCGGGCGTGAGGTCAGAGAAAGGGCGGAACTCGCCCTTTCTCTGACCTCACGCCCGCTGCCCGGCCTCCCTCAACTCGTCACTCTCCGGACTCCTCCTCCTCCTCCTCACTCCACAGTGCCACTGCCAGGCCATCCGCTATACAGGTACTTCTTGAAACTTTTGAATGGGGAAGCGGGCAGAGGGGGGAGCGCTAGCGGAGGGGGTGGGGGGAATTTCCGACCCCCCCGCGATCGGGGCATGCTCCCCCCTTATGCCTGCGACCCCATAGGGGGGCCGTATTGCGGCCTGTTCGGCCGAACAGGGCCCTGTTCGCCCGAACAGGGGCCCTGTTCGGCCCTGTTCGGGGGCATACAGAAGTTCGGGGCGAACCCGAACTTAAAAGGCCGAACACCATGAGGTGTTCGGCCGAACTCGAACATCACCCGAACAGGGTGATGTTCTGCAGAACCCGAACAGTGGCGAACACTGTTCGCCCAACACTAATCCGCGGCAAGTATCAAAAATAATTGTCTTTATTGTATCAATATTAGAGATGTGTCTAAAACACTGCACTTCACAAAACATTCATGTTTAAAAACAATTAAAATTTGGGAAACGGACCCATCATATACTCTGCCCAAAATACAATAAATCCGCAATGCATAATATATAACCTCCTATATAATGATGAATATACACAATTCAAATCCTCAAAGGGCTCAATAATGAGCCCTCATTGGTAAGAACCCGGATTCAGTAATGAATAAACAGTGGATGAGAGTTACTCAATATATCAAAAGTGCTAAACAATTAATAAAGAATCCACATGGTAGATACACACACCTAAATCTATAAATATATGGTGAAAAAGAATTATATATGTATATATATGTTTGAGGTAGAAAATATTAGGCAAGACCAGTGAATGTGAATAAGCAGCCTATAGTGGAAAAAAGAAAAAGAAAAGGATCAATACTTAGCCAGGTAAGCCATGAGGGAGGTAAGCAAAGCGGAGGCAGAGTCCGGCAGAGGATCCCCTCAACGGACCCACTAGTTTCGCGGGAGTTACCCCGCTTTCTCAAGGTGGGAGGGAGACGCCGTGCTGTTTCGCCGCCATTGCGGCGTTTAAATGAGATCGGAGGAACGTCGCGGAGAAAAGCGATTTAGCACATTGCAATGCATGTATGAAATTGCGTTCATGCATGCGTTGCCTAGTGTGAATGAGCCCTTTGTATCACTTTGAAAAATTTTATGAAAACTGGGTACTAGCTGTTCCTTTTACAGAGGAACAGGTCTTTTGGTGCCAAATTCTTTTGTCCCTTTTCAAGCCTTGGGACTGATGTACTGATCTATATACTGACAATATACTGTATGTAGCCTTCTACTGGAATTGGTTTGTGAGACTTGAAATTTGTTTCTATCCTCTGAATTGATATGTTGCTTACGTACAAATTGCATGCGTTGCCTAGTGTGAATGAGGATTTGGCCATCCGTCTTCAGAAGCACTCGGGGAGCTTTCAGGAACCCCCTCCTTAAAAATCCTGCGTTTGCCCCTGAGCTGGATGTGCCATGGACAATCCTTTATGGCAAATTTTGAAAAAAAAAATCATACAACAAACCTGAAAAAGTATATTTAGTTAATTATTACAGTAGAGTCTCAGTTGTCCACCACCAGCAGGGATTGGGGATTGCTAATGTTAGAATTAGGCCTAGCTAATAAAGTACAAAATAGGTAAGAGCTCACTTCCAAGCAGCGCCTGTCTTTTAGTGCATTCAAAGTGCAGTAGCAAATTATGCAAGGGCTGAACTGACCACACTATTTCTGTGTTGTAATAAAGTACCATACCCTACTCTATATACACACCTTAAACTCTGTATTCATTATTAAAATGCAGTCATTGAACGTATCTTAACTTTGGGGGAGCCATGTCTTTAAAACAGCAGAGCCCACAGACAGAAGTTGGCCTTCACAACTGTGAGAACTGCTGGTGATTTGTGCTAGTTGGTTGAGACTGCTGGTTAGCCAAGCCCTGGATAATGGAAGTGGGTAGGGTGGAGACACCCAATGTAGGTTCTATTTTGGTATTTTTAAATGCAGAGAGGTGCCTATACTCTATCCCCTATGCTATCAAGGCATTTTCTATTGACCTGAGGAAGTGGGCTATGACCCGTAAAACGCGTTGTCAGATTGCTTTTTGAATAAATAATTTTTCTCCTGTTGAACTGGTGTCTATATCTTCTGGAGAGGTAAGCAATTACCTCTCTTTTTATTATATAATTTATTTGCATTTAAAAATACCAAAATAGAACATACATTGGGTGCCTCCACCCTACTCACTACCAGTCAGACCTCCTTTTGGAGGTAATAGCGTTGCAGTTTTTCTGGAAAGTCTATCGTACTACAAGAGAGCGACCATCCAGTATCCAGCAGGACCTGGAGTACCGAGCAGGGACGGTTAACCCTCCTGGCGGTAACCCCTAGCTGCGTGTGCACACCGATCGCCGCCGCTACCCACCAATTCGCCGCGCCGCCCCCCCCCCCCCCAGACCCCATGCGCTGCCTGGCCAATAAGTGCCAGGCAGCGCTTAGGGGTGGATCGGGACTCCCTTTGACGTCACGATGTCGGTGACGTCATCCCGCCTGTCGCCATGGCAACGGGGGAAGCCCTAATGGAAATCCTGTTCAGAACGGGATTTCCGCATGGGCTTGATCGCCGGAGTTGATCGAAGAGGGTGGGGATGCCGCTGCACAGCGGCTATTATGTAGCGAGCCCTACTTTGTGAGTATATATTTATATGATTTTATCCTAACCTATACCTAACCTAACAATACTGCACTATTGGGCTCCCGGTCTCTCCCTACCTCTCACCTAGGTATTCTTGGCCCTTACAAGAATCACCAAAAGGGAAAAAAAACCTATATACTGGATAATAGAAACTTTCTAATGTATAAGTAAAAAAGATCACATACCAAGTGAACCTATACTCAGGTTTAACCAGAAATAGATTAAGATGAAATGGGGCCCTAGGCAAGTTAGGTGATCATCAGCGGTGGGGAAAAACTGCTGTCTTTTTTTAGTAAGATTTGGTGGGAGCTAGCATGCACCAGGCCCCTAGATTCTGTCCAGACCCTAGGCAACTGCCTAGGTTTGCCTTCTGGATGATCAGGCTCTGAGTTTAGTCATCAGATGATGACATCTGAAAATTATATTATATGTATATATTTTATAATGCATCTTTCATTAGCCTTCTTCCTTCATTAGATTACCAGTCAGTAATGTGTCTGTGAATAGTGCTTTCTTTTCAAATATCTTCAGAGTCCAATTGTGAAATGGAGGAGAGAAGGAAATCGGCACTAGATGTCTGGCTGGCAGTTGAGGGGTATATGATGCATGAACTGTGCCTCCAAGTATAGCATAATCCAAGCAGTGGAAGAAAAAGCAGAATTCCGGACACCAGTTCAAATTGTCATCTTTATTGGCCCCTCACACCTCCCAACATAAATTGCAATAAAACTGGCCTTTCAGCCATTTCGCAGGGCAATCCTGCTTCGTCAGAGGCAACAATATACCATATATTGCTGCCTCTGATAAAGCAGGGTTGCCCTGCGAAATGGCTGTCAGGCCAATTCTATTGCAATTTATGTTGGGAGGTGTGAGGGGCCAATAAAGATGACTATTTGAACTGGTGCCCAGATTTCTGCCTTTTCTTCAGAGTATTCCTAAAACTTTACATTTTTTTTGCCAGGTAATAAACGTATTAATTTACAAACACCAATATGTAATTTAATTTTAAATTTATTATTTTCAAAGTTCATTTAGTTCATTGACCTCAAGCAGACTGCATACACTCCATATTTTGCACTAATATTTTATTATAAAAATCAGTAACCTGAATTATACAGCATTTTTACAAAAAAAAAAAATCATACATTTTACAGACTGTAATGTAATGCCCATAATCATTTGTTGACTTAGGCCCGGTTCACATTAGCGGTGGCCGTCCGGAATCGCCGTGCCGGAGCCGGACCGCTTTCAGAACGGACGGAACGGACGCACGGCATGGCAATGAAAGCCTATGCGTCCGTTCACATGCGTCCGTTCTGCCGGACCGGAGCCGGACCGGAGCCGGACCGGATCCGGGCCGGATCCGGGCCGGATCCGGACTCCGGCGTCCGTTCCAACATGCGCTATTTTTTGGTCCGGCTCCTCCGGCAGCCGTATCCGGAGCGGAGCCGGACTGCACCATCCGGCCAATACAAAGCAATGAGAGCCGGAGAGTGCACAACACACTGGCTACAAAAACCGGACGTTCTACCCCACTTCCTATGCATTTTGGATGGGGACCACATGGGCCCAGCGTTCAAAGAGTGGGGCAGCAGCGATTTCATGCTGGAGCTCTTTTTGCCAGCAACATGTCTGCTGAAGGAGGCGATCAACAGAGAGAATTCCCAGGTTTACGAGTAAATGCCTGGATCCATGGTCCCAACTGCAGTCTCTGTATCCACGGATGGTCTCCACACGTCCACCTGTCTCCAACAATGACCCCAGACCCTTCTGCTGACCTCCCAGACCCCAGGTAATTAAAAAAGGATGTTATCTCCTTAAGAAACCGGATCCGGACCGCAACCGTGTTCACACCGCACGGAAACCGGATGCAAACGGACCGGATCCGGATAGGAACCGTACGGATCAGGTCCGGTCCGGATACGGTGCGGTCCGGACATCCGGTGCGGTTTTTACTAAACCGCAAGTGTGAACCGGGCCTAACTGGTCAGAACATTTAGTAAATGTAAAAAAAGATGACAGGCCAAAATGCAACCAGTTCATTAGGTAAGGGTGGTGATCACTTTTAGCAGGGCTAGTGCTTCCATGGGGTAAACTGAGCAACTGCCCAGGGCCCCAAGCTCATCAGGGGGCCCCCAAATCATGCTGTTCCTGAGGTCACAACTTAACAGTCAGTACAGTACTAAGATACAAGAGTTACATTTTCCCTAAAATCCCCCACGACTGTCACTTTCCCAACAATGCCTTGAGACCTAACAGAGGTGCTCAAGCTCTATTCAGCCAGACAGAAGGGCACTTTTTGATTTGAACAGACTTGAGGAAGCAGGCAAGCACCCTCAAAATGTGTTGTCTTTTTATAGTGCTTGAATAAAGCCCTTTAGTAAGACTGCCTCTTTTTTTAGACGGTTTTTGAGAATTTTATCCATACCAGGCACCTCCACCACTTATAGTCCGTTTTACACCTCTGTTGGGAGATGGTAGTTTTTTAGCTTTTTCTAAAGAACCCTGGCAGTGCGACCAATCAGTTCCTGTATCACAGACCTGGAGAACTGAGCAGGATGGTTATATTCCCACAGGCTCTAATAGTGGTTGCAACCCACCTTTGTGTAACAAATACATTTCAAAGCGGTATTGCCCCATTGGCTCCAGGCCTCTTTTTTCCCCTAGATAATGCTGGGGTTTTGGTCTGGTCAACACAGGAATAATCCTAATTTACACTGTGGGTAAGGAGGGGTGTCAGAGTTAGGTAAAGAGCAGGAGTTAGTGTAAGGCTAAATTGAGGGGTTGATGTAGGGAGAAGACCGCAAATGACTACATGGTATAATAAAATCTTATTAAATCGGGGAAAACCAGAAAAATGGGTAAGGGGTTCAGTCCATAGTCACAGCCTTATGCTTAAGGACATGTTTGTCTAAAACTTGTTATCCATTTACCCGTTTTTCTGACCTGGATGCCTAACATTGGATTCTACCATACAGCACTACATAGCCACACTTGCGATCTTCTCCATACATTAACTGTTCTTCCCAAGTGGCCAGCTTTGTCTTGCACCGAATATTATGCGGTGAGGGTTGAGCCGTGTTTCTCATTTACTAAACTGAGGAATTAGACTGAAGCCTGGTACACACCTTCAATTCTGATTGGCCAATCACTGACCAATTTTACCACCTTCATGTAGTATGAGTTTATTTACACAATCTGCTCATAGTATTCAATATCTGTTATCCCTCATACTACATAGAGGTGGTAAAATTGGCTTACCACCACCACGTGGTATGAAGGTCAACAAATGTTGAATACTATGATAAGATTGTGTAGGTATGCTCTCATACTACATAGAAGTAGTAAAATTGGCCAATCAAAATTGGATGTGTGTACACACCCCTAGTCATGGACACTGTCTGAAAAAGATGCCCCAACAAACACCTGGATCATAACACAATCAAAGTGCATATCGGCTTTGCATTGCTTATGTGACTGGGTGGCAGGTCCATCTCTTCTCTTTCCAAACATTCTGTAATGAAGGTTTGTATACAGTTTCAATCTCCTTTCTATAAACCACTGTGCTAACAATAGGGATGGTCATTCCAATTCCACGGAACGGAAATTTCTGCATTTCCGATCGGAAATCACATTTTCGCATCAGAATGCAGAATTTGTCGGAAATCGTGGAAATTTCCGCTGTACCGATAATCAGTAATTTTAAGCCAATCAGAAGACTTGGAATGAATAAGCCAATCAGAGAATGAGGATTTGTAGAGCAGTAAGCGGAATTTTCCATGGAAAAAAGAAATCCGCGGAAATCGGAACACTGCTAAATACAGTCGGAATACAGCGGTAGCGGAAATCAGCAATTCCGATCATCCCTAGCGAACAACAAAACCATTCAGAATAGCAGTAAAGTATGAAGTGAACTTTGGAAGTGTGAGAAATCTCCTGAATGAAGGGCCAGCTCCCTGGGCTTCCAAGTCTCTAAACTGTAAACAGGGAATATAAATGTGCAAATCCATCATTCTGGTAATACAGCATTATATGACAAGTCAGGCACTATGGCTGGTTCAGGTTTATTATTCAGTTTTCCCATGCAGACATTATACAGCAAGAGATTAGTAAGTGTGACAATCCACACCATAGTCTCTATAGTTGCCCCTCTGTTGGTTACAGTTCCTTTTTTAAAGTACCTTGTAATAAAGGATTGAACTTCATACCAATAAGTCGCTAATACCACCCTTTTACTGTGAGAAATCTCTACCTTTGCTCGAATAGATCCTCAGTGGGATCTGTATTGCTGACCCCTACCACAGTGTGATGTCAAGGCCTAGGTCCTGACCATTTCCTGTCTGTGAGCCTTGTTGCATTGTGGGAAATAACAGCTGTTTCCAACTGCCACGCAATATATCATACTAGTGACCTTAGCCCTTTTAAAAACACACACAGTGATATTTGAGAAGTGAAATTAAGTTTATTGGATTTACAGAAAGTGTGCAATAATTGTTTAACCCCCTTGCCATTCCAATTCTGATGGCAAGGGGGCAGCACAGCACTTTAAAAATTTTTTTTTTTTTAAATCATGTAGCGAGCCCAGGGTGGATAAAAGGTTTCCTCTGCATCACTCTCGCATACAGCATCTCCTTGTGTAAAGTGTGCCGAATGGTTGAACGATGCACAGTGACTCAATCTGCAGCAAGATGATGTTGTAGGTCTTTGGTGCTGGTCTGTGGGTTGACTGACTGTTCTCACTATTTGTTGCTTCTGTCTATCCAAGATTTGTGTCTTCCATTTTCTCAATATGTTTTTAACTATGGAAACAGACAGCTGAAATCTCTGAGACAGCTTTCTGTATTCTTCCTCTTAACCATGATGGTGAACAATCTTTGTTTTCAGGTCATTTGAGAGTTGTTTTGAGACCCCCATGTTGCTACTCTTTAGAGAAAATTAAGAGGAGGGAAACTTACAATTGACCCCCTTAACCACTTAAGCCTAACTGGACGAGATTTCTCGTCCAGTTAGGCTGCGTGCACTCCCGTGGGTCGCGCGCGCTCCCGCGCCCCCCCCCCCCCCCCCCCCGTGCGCACTCCCGCTACCTGCCGTTAGCCGAGCGAACAGTGAAAGGGGATTATAGATCCCTTTCGCCGATCGCATCCCCCGGAGAAAAGCTGACAGCGTCTCTCTAGACGCTGCAGCTTTTCTGCGTACCAAAAAGTTCCGTGTTTTCTTTCTTCTATTTGACTGTGGCCATCTTGTGGCCAAATAGTAAAACTACACCCACATACATTTTCCTTTAGACATATACACTTTTTTACATTAAAAATAAACTGTTTACCTCCCACACCAAAAATTACCCACATACAATTTTTAATTAAATTTTTTTTACAATAATAATAAAAAACAAACAAACACATAAATAGTTACCTAAGGGTCTGAACTTTATAAATATGCATGTCAAAGGAGTATATTATATTTTTTAAAAAAATTATGGGCTTGTAAAGAGTGATGGACGCAAATTGAAAAATTGCACCTTTACTTCCAAATAAAATATCAGCGCCATACATTGTGATAGGGACGTCATTTAAATGGTGTAATAAGCGGGACAAATTGGCAAATAAAGTACATGGGTATTAATTATGGTAGCATGTATGAATTTTAAACTATAATGGCCAGAAGCTGAGAAATGATTTTTTTCCATTTCTTTCTTAATATTCCTGATAAAATGGATTTAGAATAAATTCATTTTCAGCAAAATGTATCACCCACAGAAAGCCTAATTGGTGGCGGAAAAAACAAGATATAGATCCATTCATTGTGATGAGTAGTGATAAAGTTATTGGCAAATGAATGGGAGGTGAAAGTTGCTCAGATGCAAAAAAATGTCAACCCTGTGGGCTTAAGTGGTTAAAGGAGACCTGTAGTGAGAGGCATATGGAGGCTGCCATATTAATTTCCTTTTAAACAATACCAGTTACCTGGCAGCCCTGCTGAGCTATCTGCCTGCAGAATCACACCAGAAACAAGCATGCAGTTAATCTTGTCAGATCTGACAAAAATGTCAGAAACATCTGATCTGCTGCATGCTTGTTCAGGGTCTAGGGCAAAAAGTATTAGAGGCAGAGTATTAGAGCAGGATAGGCAGGCAACTGGTACTGCTTAAAAGGAAATCAATATGGCAGCCTCCATATCCCCCTCACTACAGTTCTCCTTTAACCACTTGAGGACCCACCCTTTACCCCCCCTTAAGGACCAGCGCTGTTTGTTTGGATCTGTGCTGGGTGGGCTCTGCAGCCCCCAGCACAGATCCGCGGCCACACAGAGCGATCAGATCGCCCCCCTTTTTTCCCCCCTATGGGGATGATGTGCAGGGGGGGTCTGATCGCTCCTACTTGCAGGCATTTTGCGGGGGGGGCACCTCAAAGCCCCCCCCCGCGGCGACATTCTCCCCCCTCCCTCTCCTACCTGCTCCCCCGGGAGATCTGGGCTGCACAGGACGCTATCCGTCCTGTGCAGCCAGTGACAGGCTGTCTTCTGTCACATGGCGGCGATCCCCGGCCGCTGATTGGCCGGGGATCGCCGATCTGCCTTACGGCGCTGCTGCGCAGCAGCGCCGTACAAATGTAAACAAAGCGGATTATTTCCGCTTGTGTTTACATTTAGCTTGCGAGCCGCCATCGGCGGCCCGCAGGCTATTCACGGAGCCCCCCGCCGTGATTTGACAGGAAGCAGCCGCTCGCACGAGCGGCTGCTTCCTGATTAATCAGCCTGCAGCTGGCGACGCAGTACTGCGTCGCTGGTCCTGCAGCTGCCACTTTGCCGACGCACGGTATAAGCGTGCGGTCGGCAAGTGGTTAAATACTCTCTCATGATTGGATTCACCTGTGTATGTAGGTCAGGGGTCACTGAGCTTACCAAGCCAATTTGAGTTTCAATAATTAGTTCTAAAGGTTTTGGAATCAATAGAATGACAACAGTGCCTAAATTTGTGCACCTGCCTAATTTTATTTAACCGCTTGCCAACCCCGCACTCATAACGCGCGTCGGCAAAGTGGCAGCTGCAGGACCAGCGACGCAGATTTGCGTCGCCGGCTGCAGGCTAATTAATCAGGAAGCAGCCGCTCGCACGAGCGGCTGCTTCCTGTCAATTCACGGCGGGGGGGGGGGCTCCGTGAATAGCCTGCGGGCCGCCGATCGCGGCTCGCAGGCTAAATGTAAACACAAGCGGAAATAATCTGCTTTGTTTACATTTGTACAACGCTGCTAACAGTAGCAGCGTTGTACCAGATCAGCGATACCTGGTCAATCAGCGGCCGGGGATCGCTGTCACATGACAGGCAGGAGCCTGTTAGAGGCTGTACAGGACAGATCCGTTCCTGTGCAGCCTCCGATCTCCGGGGTAGGGAGGGAGGAGAGGGGGAATCCTGCGGTGGAGGGGGCTTTGAGGTGCCCCCCCGCCAGCCACATGCAGGCAGGAGCATTCAGACCCCCCCCCAGCACATCATCCCCCTAGTGAGGAAAAAAGGGGGGCGATCAGGTCGCTGTGTGCGTCTCCTATATGATATATTTAACTGACATTTTTTATTGTAGCAACCAAGGATTTATACAGGAAAATAATGACTATTGACAAGGTTTCCCAAACTTTCACATCCCACTGTATACATAATTTCAAAGAATAAAAACCTCCTCCTAGCCTATCACATTGTTGGGGGTGTGGTTATAGATAATGGCAGTTGGTCCAGTCTGGTTTTTGTTCATGTCTGCCAGTAGTAAAGATGATTATGTGCAGGTTGATTGTGATTCAAACAATATGAACAAAACACATGGCGAATATCAATTTCTCCCTACTATTTAACTTCTCACTTGCAATGTATTTTTTTTCCTCCCATTTTCACTAAAGATCCTCTTTAAACAACAAGATATTTATCATGAGCACATCCCAAGACAGCTTGTTGGCACATAATGCTGGGAACTTACTGTGACGCTCACATGGTTACCGAGAAAACAGTGCGCGCGCCATTTCAGTCACAAACGCAAATTCCATTGCAAATAGTAAAAATGACATTTCCTTAAATCAACTTCTTTTTTCGCTACTCCCTGGCTCTGCCAGCAATCACTGATAGCTTTCAATTATGGAACCTCTCACATAGGTGTGAATTCTGTTCCCAAGCATCCCTGGAAAGTTTACAGGCTCATCCATCAGATGAAGTCAGATATGAGCTTGACAGAACCAATTGAGAGGAGAGAGCTGGGACTGCTCGGCACCGATCCCGGTAGGGAATCTGACACTTAGCTCTGCTGTCCTAGCTTCAAAGACTCCCAGCTGAGTTCTTCAACTAGAACTGACCTGCTGTAACCCTTAGATGTCTATGATAATCCATAGACTTCTGTATTTGTAATATTTCTGGTGTTACAAAGATACCAGGTCCTTCAAATTCGCAGAGTGTGTTGGACTTTACATGATTGGTTCTGAGAGATTTTCAACCATCTGGATCTTACAGAGCCAGTACTACAAAGCAGTGGCGTAGCTAAGGAGCTGTGGGCCCCAATGAAAGTTTTACAATGGGGCCCCCCAAGCACGCTATACATAATTAATACGTCACACCAAAACCTGCCAATTGCAATTACAGAGCCAGAGGTGCAGGAAAGGGATGGGGAACAGTTTGTTAATGGATTGCCACTATTCAAGGTATCTATGGAAGTGATTATTATGAGCACAGAACCAATAGAGAGCTAATACTGTAGTTGAGGGAGGGCCCTTCTGACCCAAGGGCCCCAATGCAGTTGCTACTTCTGCACCCCCTATTGCTATGCCCCTGCTACAAAGGGTGGAAGTAACGAACGGTGTTATTTGTCACCCATGGTCCTCATGTATAGTATCAGAAGATTCATAAAATTATGCTGATTGTGAATATGCATTCTGTTTCTTGATGTGACCTATGGGCACGGAGAAAGTGGGCAAAACAGGAATTGGGCCAAAATCTCTCCCTGTCTAATGGGGCACTGACCCTATTCAAATTGCACAAGGCTGGACTTGTATGTGTTATAACCCCTCCCATCTACAGTGAGGATTAAAACCCCAATGACACTGGGCCCAGCTGTCCAAAGTCCTTCATTTAAAATCTTTGTCGAATAAAATCCCGACAGCCAGCTGGATCCTGGCAAAATCACTTGGACTATTTAGCCATAGTACCTGAACAAGCATGAGGATCAGGTGCTCTAACTTGAAGTGACACTAGATTAGTCACATGCTCGTTTTAGGTAATGATTTTGATTCTACTGTAGCCAAATGGATCAGCAGGGTTGCCAGGCAACTGGTATTGATTAAAAGGAAATAAATATGGCAGCCACCAAATACCTTGCACTGTAAGTTCCCTTTAGCATTATGCAGTGGTGTAGCCAAGGAGCTATGGGCCCCAGTGCAAGTTTTATAATGGGCCCCCGCAGACACTCTATACATAATATATGTGGTGCACCAAAACCCGCTAATGAACAACCACAGCACAAGTGAGGTGTAAGCAGGTGATGGAAACAGTTTGTTGATTACCACTATTTACAGTGCATGGAAAGGTTATTACCAGCATAGCACCAATGAAGTACTATTACAGTAATTAGTCTTTGGTGAGCAGCTGTGGTCCTGGGGCTCAGATGCAGCCGCAACATTAGCATCCTCTCTTGTCATGCCACTGACATTAGTTATTTACCTCCACAGCACTTTTCTCATTGTTGGCTGCCATGGTGGGCAGATGATAGTCATAAGACAGTTTATAATTTTTTTTTTCCATAAAAAACACAAGACAAGAATCCACATTAAATTAGGTCCAAAGGTCATAGAGGCATCTAGCAGCAGAGACATGTACGTAGCAATAAGTGTCTGCTGCTAGCAATTTGTTGCTGGGTACAATGCAGGAATGTGTAGCTAAACCCTACTCCCTGGGAAAAATACAGAGGTGTAGTCTAGAAGAGTTTCAAGAGACCACGTATGCCAGTGAAATTCAAAACTCACTAAAAAGAGCTATTATATTTAATAATAAAGAAAGGGCTGTGCAACAAAGCTTTCTAACCGTGGTGGTGCACAGAGCATTGAAGCCCATAGCAAAAGATTTCAGTGGAACAATGAAAGCTAAATGGCTACTTTGGGGTTAAAGAACAACTGAAATGAGAAGAATATGGAGGCTGCCATATTAATTTCCCTTTAAACAATACCAGTTGCCCTGCAGACCTACTGATCTCTTTTGCTGCAGCAGTGTCCAAATAACACCAGAAACAAGCTGATCTGCTGCATGCTTTTTCAGGGTCTATGGCTAAAAGCATTAGAGGCTGAGGATCAGCAGGATAGCCAGGCAGCTGGAAACACTTGGCAGGAATATGGCAGCCTCCATATCCCTCTCACTTCAGTTGGCCTTTAAGGCTGAATACAAAACTCTAAACATTTAATTCATGACTATACTTACTTACAAAGTAGTTATACAGTGCACCATCCGCTTCTGAATGCCTGCTTGACCCAGACTACCAATAACTGCTCTGCACCTGCAGGCACCAATGGTCTTGTGATCCTAAAAGAGAGAGGATTGTTTGCTCTCAAGGACACCACGCTCCCTGTATCTACTAGGTGGCACTAGACCGATAGAGGCTGCCATATTTATTTCCATTTGAACAATACCAGTTGCCTGACAGTTCTGCTGATCCTTCTGGTCAGTAGGGTCCAAATCACACATCTAAAAAAAAAGCTAATCTTGTCAGACATCTGATCTGCATGCTTGTTCAGGGTCTGTGGCTTAAAGTATTAGAGGCAGAAGGTTAGCAGGACAGCCAGGCAATATGCATTATTTAAAAGAAAATATACATGCCAGCCTGCATATCCCTCTCACCTCAGGTTCCCTTTAAGTAGGAAACCAATGAAGTAACTGTTCATTTAATTGGAGAGGCTGTCTACTTTCTACAGCAATGTAGACCAAGTAGACAGAACAAAACTGTAATGCTGGATGTAAACGAGCTAAAGTCTGGCTTGGTCATAACATTGAGCTTTTGGTACCCATTGGCAAGGACAAGGAATTGGGGACCTCCTGGGAGAGTTTAGTAAGACAATATTAGGGACAATCAAATCAAAAGGATACCCAAGGCAAGTGCAAGAAGTTCTGTTACTTTATCTGGGGTTTCTTTCAGCCTACAGTCTAAGTCCATCGCTGTAGCTCCGATCAACTCCAGTGTGTTGCTGCCGCCCCAAAAGATCTGCAAGTCACGCCAAGTCGCACATGAATGGCCGGGCTGCACGCCTCCTTAGTCCTGACCCCCGACCGGGAGCATTCTGCACATGTGCAGTTTAAGTCATTACTAACTGCACATGCACAGGACCCTCCCAGCCACTGGAGCACTGCTGGGGCCTTCAAAGCCATGACTTGCAGAGCTTTCAGTGGAGCAGTGTGCCACTGGAGTGGATCGGAACCACAGTGGGGGCCCTGACAGACTGCAATGGGCTGGAAGAAGCCTCACGCAAGTTAAACAGAACTTCCTAGCTTCATATAGTTTGCATTAAGGGTCTGTTTCCACTACACACAGATTGGATGCAGAAAAACTAACTCCAATGATTGCCTATGGGCCTGTTTCCATTAAACGCAATTTTTCTGATGCAGATTTTCCCATAGGCATTCATTGGAGTCAGTTTTTCTGCATTCAATCTGCATCTAATCTGCGTGTAGTGGAAATAGGCTCTTAAGGATAGGCGAGTTTAAGAACTGGGTCAACCACAATTGGCTGGAATTCTAAGCAATGAAAAATCACGATCGCAGCGTTTTTACAATGATTTTAATGCGAGTCAATGTGAGTGTTTTTAAAATAACGCTTACTGCACCTCCCGTGGCCCAGCGTCTGCCTTCATTAGCTCCGACCAGGATCTGGACAACAGCAGCATTAGCAGGCGGTCGGTGCTTTTGGACCCGACATACTGTATAGTGCATTATGTCACTAGCAGGCAAATGGAGGCAGATGCTGGGCCACGGGAGGTGTGGTAAGCCTAATGGTGGCCATATATGGTACAATTTTTCACTTTTTTTCGATTAGATAATTTAGTTCGATTATTCTGTCAGATCGAATATAAAGATTTTTCCATCATGTCCGATCAGATTTTTCCCGGAAAAAAACGGGATAATCGTTTGAATTTCTTGATCGAAAAAAAAAATATTTTCTACTTTCATTCGATGCAATCATTTAGATCGAAAAAACGGGAAAATCGAACGTTTTTATTGTATCGTGTATGGGCACCATAAGTGTAACTCCCCACACATTGGGCTTGATTCATCAAGCCACGGTGCTAAAGCAGCGTGGCTTAATTATCCGTAGTGCGCTCTATACACACCTTACATTTTCTCCTGGCGCTTTGAGTCCGCCAGGAGAAAAGCGCGATATAAATGTTATTTGTCTTGTGTCTTACATAGCAGTGCGCACTACCATGTAAGGAGTGTGCCTCCTTAGTTATGCGCATTTCAATGCGCGTAAAATTAGCCGTGGGTGGCCCTGCTTCTGTGAAGTATCGCTACCGCGATACTTCACTCGCGGCCGCTATGGTATTAATTTACATAGCAATGTAAATAAATACAGTAGCTGCCGCGAGTAAAGTATCGCGGTAGCAATACTTCACAGAAACAGGGCCACCCACAGTTAATATTACACGCATTGAAATGCGCATAACTAAGGAGGCACACTCCTTGCATGGCAGCGCGCACTGCTATGTAAGGTGTGCATAGAGCGCACTAAGATCATAGCGTCATCTCTTAAATTTAATTAGAACTAAGGTATTCTTTAATCCTTTAAATCTGCGCACAAGAAAATTATTAGCGTCTCAATACCTGGTGCTTTCTCCAGCCCCATCTCAATACCTGGAGCTTTCTCCAGCCCCATCTCAATACCTGGAGCTTTCTCCAGCCCCATCTCAATACCTGGTGCTTCCTCCAGCCCCATCTCAATACCTGGTGCTTCCTCCAGCCCCATCTCAATACCTGGTGCTTTCTCCGGCCCCATCTCAATACCTGGTGCTTCCTCCGGCCCCATCTCAATACCTGGTGCTTTCTCCAGCCCCATCTCAATACCTGGAGCTTTCTCCAGCCCCATCTCAATACCTGGTGCTTCCTCCGGCCCCATCTCAATACCTGGAGCTTTCTCCGGCCCCATCTCAATACCTGGTGCTTTCTCCGGCCCCATCTCAATACCTGGTGCTTCCTCCGGCCCCATCTCAATACCTGGTGCTTTCTCCGGCCCCATCTCAATACCTGGTGCTTTCTCCGGCCCCATCTCAATACCTGGTGCTTCCTCCAGCCCCATCTCAATACCTGGAGCTTTCTCCAGCCCCATCTCAATACCTGGAGCTTTCTCCAGCCCCATCTCAATACCTGGTGCTTCCTCCAGCCCCATCTCAATACCTGGTGCTTTCTCCAGCCCCATCTCAATACCTGGTGCTTCCTCCAGCCCCATCTCAATACCTGGTGCTTCCTCCAGCCCCATCTCAATACCTGGTGCTTCCTCCAGCCGCCGGAGAGATATGTAGAGAGCGCATTTCTCTTGCGCAGACTGGCCAAAGTTACGGGACCTGGTACCAGCGATACAGAAGATTGCGGACGGTGGCGTGGGAGCAATCCGTGCACATGGGGCTGGAGGAAGCCCTAGGTATATATAACATTTTTAGTTTATATCCTCTCTCTAAAGCACTGCAGATGTCAGAGCTATATACATACACTACAATAATAATTCCAATAACTCTACAATCAAATAGTAAGTTCTCCTTTAATTACATTATGAAAAACTCTTATTATAATCAGTAGGAGAGGTCACCTCTTCTAGAAACAATGTATGACACTGTCCAGATATCGGCTGTGCAGTTATTTCATGTAGACACAATCACAACAAAAGGACGCAATCATCATCATCCTATCAGGATTTGTTGGTGTTCACAAAAGTATAAAGAAATCAAAACATACTATGCACTTAAGTGTAATTCCACTCGCATCTGACACATTTCCGCTACATATATTCAAAATGAACAAACAATTATAACAGTCAGGCTTACCTTCTACAATACTTTTCATCTAAGGCCTTGTTCACACTATACGCGTTGCCGTGCGCATTTCAGCAGCCCATATGTTATGCGATCAGAAAGAACATCAGAATTGCACAGAGCGTACTTCTGATGTTCAGACTATGCGCGCTGCGCAGCAGAGCGGTACACTATCCCACTGCTGCATGCATTTTTGGCAAAGTGCATCGCTGATCTCATTCACAGTAATGAATGGGATCAGCAGTGCATGGCAACGTGGATGGTGTGCGATCAAGTATGCTTGCGTCTCGAACGCATGGCCATATGTGTTTCCTAATGTTAATGATTCCTAATTCTAAACTACATGAGAAATTACTGCAACTGCAAGCCTAGATTTCCAGTTTTTTTTTTTTATTAAACAATACATACAGAAATAAACATATGATTGATGCTTTTGCATCTCTTCTATAAATGTAATGGCTGTTAGATCCACTGGATCTTTAAAGAACTCCAGTTAAGTCTTCTGAATTTTGGGTGGTTTGCATCAGGGTTTGATGCCGCAGCCCATGAGGAATTAAACTTAAGCCAGCGTACAGAAACGTCACAGCAGTAACAATGGTTTAGGGCCCATTTCCACAAGGATATAATGCTGGGAATACACCACGAGTTGTTTTTTTTTGGCCGATAGATAGGTCGATAGATAATTTCCAACAGGTTCGATCTGATTGTTTTTCTGATCGATTTTCTTATAGAAGTGAATGGAAATAGATTGGAAAACCAATCAGTAAATCTGCCAAAAAAAAAACCAGTGTATTCCCAGCATTACATCTTGCATGTTTTGTTTTTGTTCTGTATGCAAAACTTTGCGTTATTTTATAGGAATTTTCAAGCAAATCTTCACATGCACCTGGTGCAAATGACAATCATTACATAGGAAACGAATGCATGGTACAAAAATATGCAGCAAGCCGTCGTGTTTTTTTGTTTTATTTATTTAATTATTTAAAAAAAAAATTGGGTGGGGGGAGGAGAGGGTTGGGGGTTGCGGGAATTGGAAAGGACTACAAAAATTGCTTTCGATGGAAATTATGGGGTTGATTCACAAAGCTTATCACCTTAACCTCTTGAACGTTACACCGCTCAGAAGGTTTTGCCAGTTTGTGCCCCCCAGAGATCCCATGCCTGAAAACCCTATAGCTAGCACTAGGCTAACTAGTACAAATGCCAGGCACCCCCCGATCTCCTCAGCTCCCCCGTTTATGCATTACCACCTCTGGATCCAGCGATCGGCGCAGCCTCCACGTACAGCTCCAGTCTTCACTATAGGGAGGATTGCACATGACGCCGCCGATGTCATGCGCAAACCCGATCCTCCTCATAGAGAGACTGAAGCTGTGCAGGGAGGCTGCGCGATCCCTGATCCAGAGTTGGTAATGTATTAACGAGTGGATCGGGGGATTCCTGGCACTTGTACTAGCTAGCCTAGTGCTGCTAGCTAAAGGGCTTTCAGTCATTGGGCCAGATTTATCAAAGCATTACCGACACTTTTTTTTTCTAAAACTGTTCTAACCAGCAGAAGAACAGTTCTGCATGATAGTAAGAACCTTCCCAAAGCCTATGTAATAGTGGCAGTTTAGGGTGGATTTCTAGAGCTACACTACAGTTAAGAAAAGTGCAAATCCATTCCTTAACTGCTGCAGATTAAGAAGTGCTCATTAGCAGTGCTACAGATAGTGCAAACTAGATGTGATTTGTGAAGGCCCCCCCCCCCCCACTCAGAGCTTGCTGACAGCAGGTGTGTTGGTTACCTCAGCAACAGCAATTCCCCTCACACACTGCAATGCCTTAGAGACCTTCCTAGCTCCTTCTAGTCCTTACAGTTTAAGAAGGAATCTGCACTTTCTAATGATGTCTTAAGCTGGCCACTAACGGTCCAATTTCTAGCGAAAAATCATTTGAGCGATCAGAAATTCTGATCGGACGAAAAATCGTTCACTACACCATCAACTAACCAATCATTGCTTCCTATCTATCACGACCACCAAGAAAATCTAAATTTTCGTTCGACAAATTCATTCGGGCGACATTTTTTTCACTCGTTCATAATCGATTGTATCCACCAATGTAGATTATTTACAACCAATCCGATCAGAATTTCTGATCGCTCGAACAATTTTTCGCTCGAAATTGGACCGTTAGTGGCCAGCTTTAGGATGTCTGAGGCATATCTGCACGGATTTTTAAAACCCTACTAATATTTTGTCTCAGACACTCTTGATAAATGTGGCCCATTGGATCTAATTTATGCTGCATGGGGGACTCCTGGTGCCAGGAAGTGGTATGTCGGGCATACCGCTAAGGAGGTTAAAGGACAACCGATGTGACATAGGCATGTGTATGTACAGTGCCAAGCACACAAATATGCTGTGTTCATTTTTTTCTTTATCTGCCTGAAAGTTAAAAATCAGGTATGCAAGTGACAGTTTCTCTCCGGGTCGGGGCTTGGTCGGACTATAGTTTAAAGTGGTATCACCATAAAAATCAAATTTCAACAGCAACTGGTCTGAGTGTATTAAGTGATAAAGATGCTAATCCTGCATTCAAAACTTTTTCTGCTGTTATGATTTGGAGTTATCACATACTTAACACTAGATTTACCATTCTTGCGCAGATTTGCGTAAATTCCCTCAGCTCACACCTAGTAGCACCCCTGCTGAGTTTTTTAACATGCCATCAGCTCCATTGTTCTCTTTCTTTTGTTCTGAAAACACAACCATTACCTGTGAGGCCTGAGCATTTGTTTACTCTACCTCACATCCCCCACAACCAGAGAGTTCTGTTCTTTGTGTGCCAGACTGATACTGTAATCAAGGGGCTTTTATTGGTGTTTCAATGTGCACTGTGTGGGTAGAGGTCATGGAAGTGCCCAGTGCAGTAGCAAGTCACTCGTGCTTCACTGCGCAAGCTGGACCCACAAAGTCTGCTAAGGTTTGTCATTGCCATAATACATATAATATTTATATAAACCCACGACGGACAATTTTTTTACTTCACTGTCACTGTCGCACAGACTGCTCCAGTGCAAAACAATGCTATTGGGCACGGTGAATAAAGTCCGGTGTGAACTTCCTCAGCTTGCAAAAGACACTGCACAGCGAGAGGTATTATTATTATTTATTGTATTTATAAAGCGCCAACATATTACGCAGCACTGAATATTAATTTAGGTTACAGACAATATTTAGGGGTGACATACAGCAATATGACAATACAGGAATACAAGAAAACCAGATCACACAGCACAGTATGAGTACAAGGTAATGCTTAGTCAGTCACTGGATGGGAGCATGGAGATTAGGCAAGTTAGGTTCACTCAAATGCATAGCATGGGTTCACAGTAATGGAGGTGCATGATCAGGTAGGACACAAAAGGAGGAGGACCCTGCCCAAAGGCTTACAATCTAGAGGGAGAGGTAGGGACACGAGAGGTAGGGGACCAGAGTTCAGCTGTGGGTTTAGAGCATTTGTGAGGGGTGGTAGGCCAGAGTGAAAAGGTGAGTTTTGAGGGCCTTCTTGAAGGTGTTGAAGGAGGGGGCTTCCCTAATGGGTGGAGGTAGGGAGTTCCATAGTGTTGGAGCGGCTCTTGAGAAGTCCTGGAGGCGTGCATGGGACTGGGTGATGCGGGGGATGGTCAGGCGAAGTTCATTGGAGGAGCGGAGTGAGCGGCTTGGTGTGTATCGATAACATTTATAGATATTGGTTTCGTGCAAAAAATCCCATTTGCGCGCGAAAACGTTATCGTTTCACGTGAAAATTCACGATCGCGCAAAACCAAAAATTCTGTTTTCTTTTTCAGTGTTTCAAACTTTACAGAGTTTACAGCGTTTGCAGACCCAGTGTCCATCGTCCCTGCATTTGGCACAGGTGAATTTTTGACATGTTGCACAGGTAAACCTGCTGCGATTCCTGCTGCAGCTCTCTTGCACCTGGCACTGTGTTGTCTGTACAGTCCCTGGCACAGCAGCTGCAACAGCTTCAGCAGCCCGCCTTTGTGCCAATATTTCCTTGTGCTGCATGAATCGGCAACGGAGTTCCTTAGCTAGAAGACTCAGAAACAATCTTCTTTTGCCTGTCCACCCTGTACATGCCTTGTACAAAATGTAGGCATTCACCGCCGCCAGGTCCAGCATATTGTAAAAAACTGCTACTGGCCACCTGCGTGTTGCTGCTCTTACGGAATACATCCGTGCCATTTGGTCCAACACGTCTACACCACACTGTAAAAGCAGAGAGAGAGAGAGACATGAGTATATGTGCTTTTTTTCTATAGGCCTGTATAGTACACATCAGAAAACATTGTAGCACTGGCAGGGGCGTTCCTTGGGTCCTTGGAGATCGGGGGCACCTGTGCGCGGTCCCCCCCCCCCCCCCGGCCACCGCAGCTGTCCCCGCTGCCAGACAGGCAGCAGCGTCAGACCTCGATCAGCAGGCGACCAGTTAGAGTGGGCGCTAGGACCTACCTAGCGGACAACGCTGATATGCGGAAGTGACATCACTTCCGCATATTTGCGCCTGGCACCCGCTCTAACTGGTCGGGTCGCCCGCTGATCGAGGTCTGATGCTGCTGGCGAGTGACAGCAGGGACCCCCAGTTAGGTAGTGAGTGACAGCAGGGACCCCCGTTAGGTAGTGAGTGACAGCAGGGACCCCCCGTTAGATAGTAAGTGACAGCAGGGACCCCAGGTTAGATAGTGAGAGTGATAGTGAGTGACAGGGACCCCCGTTAGGTAGTGAGTGACAGGGACCCCCGTTAGGTAGTGAGTGACAGGCGCCCCCTCACCTCGCAGCCAGCAGCGACCTGACCAGTTAGAGTGGGCGCTGGGCGCAAATATGCAGAAGTGATGTCACTTCCGCATATCAGCGGTGTCCGCTAGGTGCTAGCGCCCACTCTAACATGATTGCTCTTACAAACAGAATTGAAATGAATGCCATCAGTTCATGAATTGCCAAATTCCAGTCCGGCTCTGTTCTGCGGGCTTGATGGACCGTACACTCCATGATGGTCTGCAGCATTCCCATGTCTAACAGGCAAAGGAAGCTTTGGAGCACGCTTGTAATTTTACGCTGTTGGAAGATAAACAAATAGAGACTGGTAAATTCACATGAACCTCACTCTAAATGGGTTTATATAAACATCATATGTACTATGTCTATGACAAACCTTAGCAGACTTTGTAGGTCCAGCTTGCGCAGTGAAGCACGAGTGATTTGCTACTGCACTGGGCACTCCAAAGTCCTTCTCTACCCACACAGTGCCGTCTTTTGCTGTCTGGCTCAGACAGGGCTTCCCAGTACCACGGTGCCTCTTCCGTGGAGGCATGTTGGGTTCTTCTTCTTCTGTCTCCTTTTCAGATTCTTCTGAGGAGGTATCAGTGGCTTGCTGGACAAATGAAATCTCTCCTCCATCAGAGTCTGCTTCGTCCATTTCCTGAAGCCAGGCCAAAGCCTGTTGCGCGGAGAGGTTCTTCCTGCGTGGCAGTGATGCGCAGGCCATCCTGATGTGTGTTCTTAGAAATGCGAACAAGAAATGATTCTTCCACCTGCATCGGTCTGCTTTTATGCACAGCACTGTGTCATGCCACTCCCTTACATACACTGCTACAATGGATGGACAGGACAGCATCACACCTTTTGGCCACCTCTACAGCATTCATATGTTGTGAAAAGCCAGCCTAATTGCATTACAGTATCTGCCATACTGCCATCAATGCCATGGCAATGGAATGCCTCAGTCTGTCATCATTTGTCATGTCAATGGAACACTGCCAAAAGTGCCAATTGCCCTCTGATTGCATTTTGCTGCATGAATCGGCAACAGAGTTCTGTGTCTGCGTGGGTTTCCTCCGGGCACTCCAGTTTCCTCCAACATCCCAAAAACATACAGATAAGTTAATTGGCTTCCCCATAAAATTGGCCCTAGATGACGATACATACACTACATGATACATACATAGACATACTGTATGATTATGAAAGGGACTAGATTTTGAGCCCCTCTGAGGGACAGTTAGTGACGAGACAATATACTCTGTACAGTGCTGCGTAATATGTTGGCGCTATATAAATACTTAAATAAAATCTGCCCCTGCCTTTCCACCCATACTGCTCTCACTCATGCAACACCCAATGGGCTTGATTCACAAAAGAGTGCTGTTAGCACGGCCGTTTTCGCGCGAATTTTCGCATTGTGCGCGATCGCGAATTTTCACGCTAAACGATAATGTTTTCGCGTGCAAACGCGAATTTTCGTGCGAAAACGATAGCGATTTCACGGTAAAATTCGCGTTTGCGCGCAAAAACTTTATCGTTTCGCGCGAAAATTCGCGATCGCGCACAATGCGAAAATTCGCGCGAAAACGGCCGTGCTAACAGTTAGCACTCTTTTGTGAATCAAGCCCCATATCTGCTACAGGCAACCCTACCCCCACCTCTGTTTCAAATCAGACACTTTGTCTACACTTCAGAGTCCTCTACACTTCACACTATTTGTGTACAAACATACAGTGGAGACTGAATTCATTGTATTCATGTCATTGTATCAGCAACTTTTCATTCTGTTTTCACACAATTGCTTATAAAAGACTTGTGTTTCCATATATTGTGAATGTGTGTCTGTAATATTTGCAGTCAGTGAATGTGGGGGATTTTTGTATAGATATGGCAGGCATGTCTGAAGGTTTCAAGTCTCACACAGCTACTTTGTGTAAAGAAATGGAGATTTGGAGGCCTCACAGGTAATGGGTGGTTTGCACAACAATAGATTGAAGATAATCAACCCTGAAGACCTGTGAACATCTCAACAGGGGTGAATAACACCTCTAGCCTTGCAACAGAAATTAGAAAACTCGGTAATTCTAGTGTTAAGAAGCACTGGCCCTTAATTAGTCGTGCCAAAGAATTGCATGCTGGGGGTTCTTTTTTATCTATAATCTTTTCCTCCTCTTCCCTTTATTTCCCTGCCAGTTTCTTATCTGAAACCTAATCCCCTACTCACTTGTGTTTACAAGCAAGGCTGAGGCGACTCAGTGATTGGAGGAGACAAAAAAAAAAGAAAAGGGCAGAAATGACATCACGAGTTAGCCTTAACTGTGGGCAAAAGACATGGCCCCCGCCAGGAACAGAATTCTCGTTATTTACTATATAACATTCAAATCAAAACGTGGACAGTATAATACATGTGTTATGTAAGTAGATCAAGTATTTATCTACTTATATATGTGTGTTTTTTTTCCCCCTGGCATAGCATGGCTGATCCTACTGCTTAAACAATCTATCCTCCTAAAAGTGTTAGGCTGTAATTACACATCAGTGAGAGTTAATCTCATCAGTTTATTTTCACCTCGGACAGCTTTTAACTGTAAAGATGTGCACAGGCATTTGATGGATGTCGCCCGTCTGTGATTGAGGCCCGGGCCTCTTGGGTGAAGTCTGAAGGATGACCTGTGTTGCTATGCGGGGAGGCAAGGAACAATGAAGCAGTGCGTGGAGGTGAGTTTATCCACCAGGTGAATTGTTGTGGGTTGTGGGTCCTCAGCCTGTACACACACACACCTGATTATTGGCTGAGGCGGTCATTAACTTTAGTTAGGCGTGTGTACAAGCATTAACCATTTCAGTACCAGTGGTCTCTGGGAAGATCCGAGGAATAAAAAAAAAAAAAAAATTTTACTTACCTGGGAATTCTTCCAGCCCCTGGCAGATGACATGTCCCTCACCGCAGCTCTGATGTCCCGGGGTTCCCTCCGTTGCAGATGCCGACCTTGCCAGGACAGAATTTTCTGCGCCTGTGCGCGGCAGCAATCCAGTGGCCGGAGGCTTCTGTGCAGACGCAGTACGCCTCCTGGTCACTGGAGGACAACCACAAGCGGCACAGGCACAAACTCGTGCAGGCACAGAGGATGCCGATCTGGTGAGGTTGGCTTCTGCATTGGAGGGGACCCTGGGACACCAAACCTCCTGCGAGGGACATATCAGCTGCAAGGGGCTGTAGGAAGCCTCAAGTAAGTATAACTTTTTCTCCTCAGATCCTCCCTTTAAGGACCAGAGACCGCTGGTACAAAAAAATGGGACCTACCGACGTCACACCAAACAGATTTGCCACTGTGGCCAATCGTGCCACTCTCCCATCGCTATGACAGCAGAACTCTGTGAGCTGGTCAGGAGCCAATTTCATTGGCTCCTGACCCTGTTATCAATGTGAGCCAAAGAGATTAGCTCACGAGGTCAAGAGCCAATTAAATCGGCTCCTGACCAGCTCACAGAGCTTGTGTCATACTGACAACAGGGCGAGTGGGCTACAGTGGCAGGAGAGTGCCGTAATTGGCGGTAGCATGCAGCGAGCTAACTGAAACCTACGCCCTGTTTGGGACCTGGTATCCCTGCCAGAGTGGAGATTTAATTTACCATGGCCAAGTCAGTTAAGAAGAGATCAAACATGAGTTAAGTTAGATAATGAGAGATACATTGTGAGTTAATAATTAAGGTGAGGTAATTCAACATAAAAGCTTTGTGAATCAGCCCTATTCCATTGAAATTGCATTGCTTTCAGTACCAAAAGAAAATTTTCACAATGTGAAGTTGCACTCATTGGAAATGGGCCCTAGACCCTTTAAAATCTTTTTAAACTTATAGTCTCTAGAAACATTTCACACCTTGTTTTTTAATGTAACAGCTCAGGGCCGAATCACCTATTTGAAGTCCTGAGTTGTGATCGTTCGGCCAACACTCACTATTCTCAGTGTACCAGTATGTACATAATGACACTCGTACTGTGCTGGAAGGAAATAAACATTTCTATAGACGAGATCTCTAAAACTAGATCAGTTTAAAAAGTAAGATTTTGTTACACACGGCTTTAATGGCTTATAAACTGGTCCTGCTGATTAAGTTGGCTGTGAAACCTCTGAATACTGATAATGCACCACATGAGATCCCCTTGCTCTGTATCTATCTTAGGATTTTATGATCCTTTTACTTGTGTTGGTGGCAACGGTAACTGTGTAGTCTGTGATGGCCATGCTTGATTGGCGTGTGTGCGCGATGGTGGTGGTAGTGGGGGGGCAGCTGCCTAGAAATTCCAGCGTTCCATACAGCATGAAAGTTGTGGCAAGGGGTTGTTTTCTGTCCTATTACAGCAGGAAACACTTGCTTTTAAAGCAAATCTGTAGGCAGCCAGTTCTATCTAATCGCTGTGGAAAAGTACTATCTGTCTCTGGGATGCTGAACATCACTAAATAACAATAGTTTATAAAATAAATAAAAAGGAAGAAAAATGGTTTTGAATCCAAAGAGTTTTACAGATTACACCTACATAGTGATACAGAATGACAATTATAAACAGGTATTAAGAATCTGGATGTATAAGCTGGGCACTTAAAAAAAAACAAAACCTTAAGATTTCACTAAAATTGCACCAATTATATACTATTAATAAAGCACTAACATCTTCTATAGCCAGGCCCGGATTTACCTCAAAGGAGTCTATAGGCACAGATGTCCTGGCATCCTAGACTTCACCCTCCATTATCCAGACCGCACCACAAGTACGCTGGCTGGCCCAGCCTTCACTTCTCCCTTACTTCCCTTGCCCGTCACAGGTAGCTACAGGTGTCCCTTAGCAATAGGTAGCCAGAGCTATCCTCAATATCAAGTAGCTAGAGAAACCTCAATAATAAATAGCTAGTGGTACTCCTGACTGAAGGGAGATCTCGTCAGTGGAATGACGAGATCTGGGTGAGTAACCTCTAAGTTACTCTTATCAGGACTTTGCATAGGGAAGGCGAGAGGCGCTCTGGGAAGGGAGTGAGCCGCCTTTTCATCATCAGGCGCCTGTAGGCACATGCCTACAGTGCCTTATGGTAAATCTAGCCCTGTCTATAGCGCTTTACAGAGTATGTATAGCTTTGTCACTAACTGTCCCTCGAAGGAGCTCACACTCTAATCCCAGTCCCATATGTCCAGTCCACCAGAGTCTAGGCGTCAATTTAGGGCAAAGCCAATTAACTTATCTGTATGTTTTTGGGATGTTGGAGGAAGCACATGCAGACACAGGAGGGACCATACAAACTCCATGCCCTGGCTGGGATTCAAACCTGGGACTCAACACTGCAAGGTTAGAGTTGGTGCACAGTGAATAATACAATAGGTACAATAGGGTAATAAATAAACACACAATATCAGAGGATCCAGGGTCAGATTTACCATAGGGCACTGTAGGCAAGAGCCTAGAGCAGGCTTTCTCAACCAGGGTTCCCTGAGTACTCTGCAGGGGTTCCTTGGCATTTTCCCCATTCGTGGAGGAAGTATAAAGGAGTACATTATAATAGGGGATACTGTCAAAAGAAGCATTAAATTGGTGGTCAGAATAATAATTAGCATATTAATAAAAAAGCACTAGGATAAGGAGACAGTATAATGAGGAGCAGTGTAATAGGGGGTAGTGACATAAAAAGTCTTACCTACTTTTAAAAACCATTCCTCCTGCAAAACAAATGCAGGGGTTCCTTGAGATGCAAAAGTTATTTGCAGGGTTCCTCCAGGGTACAAAGGTTGAGAAAGGCTGGCCTAGAGACGCCTAATGATGGCTCACTCCCCTCCCCCTAGTGCCCCCCTCCCTCCTCCCCAATGCAGCCTCCTGAGTGTAATTAATGAGAGGCTACTCACCACGCTCTCAGAATACCACTGATGAGATCTCCCTTCAGTCTTAAAGAGACTCCGTAACAAAAATTGCATCCTGTTTTTTTATCATCCTACAAGTTCCAAAAACTATTCTAATGTGTTCTGGCTTGCTGCAGCACTTTCTGCTATCACAGTCTCTGTAATAAATCAATGCATCTTTCCCCTGTCAGACTTGTCTGCCTGTGTCTGGAAGGCTGCCAAGCTCTTCAGTGTTGTGGTTCTGATATGAACTCCCCCTTCCAGGCCCCTCTATGCACACTGCCTGTGTATTATTTAGATTAGGGCAGCTTCTCGCTTCTCTCTTATCTTTTACAAGCTGGATAAATCGTCCTCTGAGCTGGCTGGGCTTTCACATACTGAGGAATTAGACAAAGGCAAAGCTGTTTGCAGGAAGAAATGAGCAGCCTGAAACTTCAGTGCATGAGAACTGCAGGGGGAAAGAAACAAACAAATGATCTCTTGAGATTCAAAAGGAAGGGTGTATACAGCCTGATTGTGTATGGATGTATTTTCTATGTGTGGACATGCTGTACATCAACCTACTTCCTGTTTTGGTGGCCATTTTGTTTGTTTATAAACAAACTTTTGAAAACTGTTTTTAACCACTTTTAATGCGGCGAGGAGCGGCGAAATTGTGACAGAGGGGAATAGGAGATGTCCCCTAACGCACTGGTATGTTTACTTTTGTGAGATTTTAACAATACAGATTCTCTTTAATACTGAGGCCACCTAATGCTAAGGGACACCTGTAGCTACCTATTACAGGCAAGGGAAAAGTGACAGCTGGGCCAATCAGCACTCTCGCAATGCGGTTTGGCGAGGGTGTGTAGGTTCATAGAGGGGAAGTCTAGGGTGCCAGGAGATCTGTGCCTACAAGGCTCCAGTGATGTAAATACGGGCCTGAGAGGATCTCTACACTGCCAATTCACATAGGCGGAGAACCGGGCTGAACACACACATTGCATTTGTAATGCATGTGGCACTAAAGGTTAACACCTGACCCCCCCCCCCCCCCCTCCGCAGTAATGGTAAAATTGCTGGGCACTCCCTACACACTGCAACTTTAGTGTTTACTGCATCAGGCCAATAGTGTGAACAGGCTCATACTCATTTTGTGAGCTCAATGAATGCTCTGTTGTATCTCTTATTACTCGCGGTCCATAATATACCAAAAGTCAGGTGTGCATTAAAGATGTTTTGTGCAGTCTTAAGTAGATATTTGTGGAACTGGATATTCTTTGTGAAATGATTAGGGAAGAGTCTAGTCTTAAATATGGATTCCTGATCTATACATTTCATTCTGTATTCACTATCTAGGTGTACCATGCGCAACAATTTGGAATTAAGTCACCTTTTCGCCCCCATTTTTTTCACCATTGCATATGTTATGTGTAGGGTTATAAGTCTACATATACATTCTCATTGTTAATTTACATGACTTATTTAATTTTAGAAGAATCTTCTTTGCCCTTAGGTTAAAAACTCCCTTCCGTTACACAGTAGCATACCCAACAGAAAGGCACAAGCATTGTCACATGATGAGAGCGCCTACACAGATTGACTTGTGGGAGGAGGAGACATCAGACACATGAAATATTCAATTTGCATTTTACGCAAGGTCTCTTTTTTTTCTAGAGGCTGCATAGACCTATAAAAAATACCATGACTTACAGAGTATGCTTCATATTAGGGGTGTGCATACAAGAAAGCAAATGCTGCACATAGGTTGGGAGGCTGCAAAGGTAAAGATACACATGGATGACTGTACATGGAATGGGGAGGATGGGGGAAGATGCACATGGGTGGCTGCACGAGGAATGAGGAGGAGGGGAAGACACACATGGGTGGCTGCACGAGGAATGGGGAGGAGTATAACGATGCACATGGGTGGCTGCACGAGGAATGGGGAGGAAGAGGAAGATACACAAGGTGATTACATATGGAATGGGGAAAAGTATCCAGATACACATGGGTGGCTGCACATGGATAGGAGAAGGAAAGAGAGACCACATGGGTAGGGGTGGCTGGCTATAAGGTTAACATATACAGTCATGAGCAGTCCACTTAGCTTAGTTTTTATACTAGAACACTTTTTAGATACCCGTATATACTTGCATATAAGCTGACCCGCGTATAAACCGAGGTACCCAGTTTTCCCTCAGAAACTAGGAAAAGGTCATTGACACACATATAAGCCCCCTCCCCAGTAGCCAGATGTGCCCCCCAGTACAAGGCAGCTCCTCTCCCCATAGCCAAATGTGACCCAAGGATGATACAGCCGTTTATCAAGATACCACTAGATGGCACCATATATATGAGACACAGTGATTGACACACAAGAGGAAACCCCAATCACGGCTCCGCTGTTGCATTGCTGGCACCCTCTGCTCCACAAGCCATGGGACATAGATAGTCTTGAGCAGTGCACTCTGCACACCATGTTGCAGTGGCTGGGGCTTACGGACACAGCAGGAAGCCAGCTGGTAAGAGCAGGATCACTAGTGCACAATCCTTACGCTCCTCTGCCAATAAAAACACATACTCCACCATACATTTTGCTCCACTGAGGGGGTAATTTTCCAGCACATTTTTTGTGCTGAAAAATTACACTTATAGGCGAGTATATAACGTATTTTTCACAGTGTGATATGTTTGTTGCAGCACCTTACAAATAATTCCTTTTCCCTGTATTATGCGCTTGTATTGATTTTGGCAGTGGCTACACAGCGAATGGGGGCCGTTATTGCACATGAAATAGAGGAGGTGGTAAGTTTGGAAAAGGAGTTTGCCAGAGATGTTTGGTTGGGACATTACATTTGGGAAATTGTAAAATCTAGACATGAAATCATTGCTTACAGGTTTACTTTAAATGTGTAGTGTCATAAAAAACAATATTGTAATAATTGGTTCAGTCAATATAGTGACACTTCACCTAGAACAACCCCATGTATGGCCCCTGCACTCATTACTTAGTCTTTATCATGGATTTTTACCGTCTCCAAGGTGAGAGAATTACATTTTGATACGTTTTACATTCATAACTGCATATGTGAAGTCCTTTCATCCCGCTGAAAGATCATCAATAAAAAAAATCTTGTATTGCAGCAGATTAGCTAGATGCCTTATTCATCACATATGGGCATTGGCTAGCCTGGTACATCATTTGTGTGCATCCACTTAAAAATGCATTCATTAAAATAATGAATCTTTCACTGAGAACAGCAGTTAATCAGTTTATATGGTAACAATTGTCAGTCTCGGTTCATCAGGATATATCGTCCTGCATTCTCCTTGGCACATTAACCTGTTCATACGTGGGGAGATTGTTGGTGGACAGCTGGTTCCCATTATTTAGAGAGTTGCTCCGGTGAGGCGATCGACTGGTCGGTTGAGCTCCCTGTTGATTGGCTACCAGGTGGTGAAGCATGTCAGTTATGAGATTCAGTTTATGGTCCATCTGAGTAACCTATGAAGGTAAAGAGAACATAAACTTACATGGATGTCATTTCCGTGAGCTGTTCCATGGTTATTAAAAATCACCCACATCCTGTACCTGTTCAGCTGGAATATATCACTGCTGCAGGCCATGCCACAACACACTATGATGTTACAGCAGACACTTGTCCTGCCCTCATCCTCACCCCCACTTATCCTGCCCTCATCCTCACCCCCACTTATCCTGCCCTCATCCTCACCCCCACTTATCCTGCCCTCATCCTCACCCCCACTTATCCTGCCCCAAAGGCAAATTTGTTCCTGACCTTCATCACTTGCTGCTCCACTGATCCAACCCCTAATGCTCACTCACTGCTCCACTGATTGGATTTACACTTCACACTCACTGCTTCACTTACCAGACCCCCAATGCTCATTGACAGTACAGTAAGATACCTACACTACAGCGCAAATGAACCAACAGGAACCATTTCTGAGGTAGCAACAAGCGCAGCTCCAATACTGTGGGTCAGTGATGCAGGATCTAAGAAGGAGAAGAAGACTATTGTGCATTAACTCTTTTCATTTGCAAATCATAAAACCATATTGCACGTATCAGATTGTAAAAATTGCAGGCATATAAGAAAATCAATTATTTCCCTCCAGTGCTGCCTAGTCCTATCCTTCCTCCTCACATCGTGGTCAGGAGCGTGGGTGTGAACTGGAATACTCAAATCTACTGGGAGAGGAGCCATCTGAGAGGTAGATCTAGTGTCAGCATGCTATTGCGTCATCGTGCGTTTTGACGACCTACGCCTTCATCAGATCAGACAAAGGCGGAGATCACCGAAACGTGTTACAAAACGTTACCTCTCCCAGTAGATTTGAGTACTCCAGTTCACACCCACACTCTTGGCCACGATGTGAGGAGAACGGGCAAGACTAGGCACCACTGGAGGGAAATCCTTGATTTTATTATATGCCTGCAACTTTTACATTCTAGTAAGTGCAATATGGTTTTAGGATTTGAAAATGAAAAGCTTTAATGCACAATAGCGCCCTCCTTGTTCTCCTCCTTAGATCCCAATGCTCACTCACTGCTCCACTCATCTGATTCATACTGCACACTCACTGCTTCACTTACTAGAACCCCAATGTACACTCACTGCTCTACTCATCTGACCCTATGTGCTTACTCACTGCTCTAATCATCTGACCCCTAGTGCTTACTCACTACACCACTCACTGGATCCCCAATGCTTACTCACTGCACCACTCACCCCATCCACAATGCACTCATTGCAATGCTCAACTGATCCCTAGTGCACTCTCACTGCTCCACTTACCTGACCCACGATATTCGCTCGCTCGCTCACTCACTCACTCACTCACTGCTCCACTCTTCTGATTCACAGAGCTCACACATTCTGCTCAGACAATGGATACAATAATATCCCAATGCAGCCATCATTTCCCTTTTTTAATGTCATCTGCCATTGTTCCTGATATTTCTCAATCCCTTCATGTTTGCAATCACAATATTCCCCACCAACGTCCCTCAATTCACCACTAAGTTAAAACTTCCTCTCCCACTTCAGAAGTAAACTGGTTTCTCCCTGTTACTATGTGCTTAAGATCTGTTCATCTCGGTTTTTCTTTTGTATTAAATTCAATTACTTTTATAAAATCTTCCAATCATTTGTTCACCGCCACCTAGTTGATCGAATAACGTGTGATCGATTTCAAACATTGTAGGACTTAAAAGCCTGATCACGAGTGGTGGTAAATGTCAAAAAAGGCAGAGGGGTCAATGGACAGTTCCATAGATTGGTATTGCATATAGCAGTACAAAGCAAGCAAAGCAGCTGTTTTTATTTTTGATCAGATTCCACCAAAAATATGATGGATATCAAGTGCTGGTGTGTGATAAAATCAATTGCTTCCCAACTAATCACATTTTCTATTATGAAGAGTCAATACTTTGTATACTTAAGTCCAAAACCAAGCTGTACATGGCTACCTCAACTCCTTGTCTGTGCACCCACTTGCCTCCTAAATGTGGAGCCAAGTCAGGGGCCCAATAATTCAGAGCCTGCACAGCCCCCTACACCCCTCTTCCTTCTGCATAATGGAACCCGTGCTTAATAGATATAAGTTTATATTTTATAATATAAGCTTAGATTTTACAATGGGCAAACACTGCCTAAATAATTTATTAAGCAATATTGTAAGGAGAAAAAAAAAACAGCAATTTTATTCATTACATTATATTGAGTACAAGTAGTCCCCGACTTACAAACGACACGCTGATACGAACGGCCCAAACCCATTGCAATGACGTAATTTCTGCATGGGGGGAGATTGAAGAAGCGGCTTCACACTTCCCCCGAGTGTCGGCGCGTGTCCCTGCAGCAGTGTTAGACTCACCTCTGAACAGATTCCAACGCTGTCTGTCCTCCTCTCTCCGCCACCTGCTCCCTCTAGCGTACAGCATTGATTTGCCTCCTGTATGTCATGTGACATACAGGAAGCAAAACAATGCTGTATGCTACAGGGAGCAGGAGGCGGAATGTGGAATCTAATTGGACGGTTCAGGCTACACCTCTATTCTGCTTTACCCCAGCACTACACATTTGTTTCCATAATATTAAATAAAAGCAGTAGTTTTCACCATTTCCTTACCTTGTCTTCCACGCGGTTTAGTCTAGAACCAATAGTATTATTGCCCCGATCTTTCACTTTATCTGCAAAGAACACACAAAAAAGGAGAAAGAAGAAGTAAACCACTAAACAACAAATTATTTCAAACTGAAATAGACCCATTATTCCATACTACGAAAATCAAAGCAACTAGATGTAAAGGTGACCCATCAATAAGCCATACCAAGCCTCTCTGTATTGTTTTTTTTTTTTTTTTTAAAGAGAATTTTAATTAATTTTTCAAACAAACAAACAATAAAACATTAACATCTTTCCTCCATTAGCTATAACAGTACACAGGCATAAAATGGTTAGGTTTCAAGAGACAATAGAGTTTCAGATCACCCACTCATGTACTCATTCATGGGGAATACAGTTTTGGCATTTAAGTATCGATACAGATTTACATACATTATAAATGAATATCTTGTATTGTTGCTGTAATATCTAAATTGGGAATAGGGGTAACTGTCTCAAAGGAGTCTACCCATATACTCCATACCTTATTGAATTGATTAAATTGGGCTCTGGCTTGGTACGTGAGTTTATACAGTGGTATCGCATCATTGACCATTTTTATCCATTCTTTAAAGAGGAACTCCAGTGAAAATAATTTAATATAAAAAGGTGCTTAATTTTTACAATAATTATGTATACATGATTTAGTCAGAGTTTGCTCATTGTAAAATCTTTCCTCTCCCAGATTCACATTCTGACATGTATTACATGGTGACATTGTTACTGTGGGCAGATTATGTAGCTGTTCTGGCTTTAACAGACAGCTATAAACAGCCATTTCCTGTGTGTGTCATTGTTACATTGTGGCAGTTTGCCCAGAGTACCGTACGGTACCAGAGCCTCTTGTGGGAGGGGTTTCAGCACAAAATCAGTCATACAGCGCCCCCTGATGGTCTGTTTGTGAAAATCATTATATTTTTCATGTAAAAGTGGGTATCAGCTACTGATTGGGATAAAGTTCAACTCTTGGTCGGAGTTTCTCTTTAAGTAATGGTGGATTATGCTGTTTCCACCGTGATGTTATAGCTTTCCTCGCATAGTATAATAAGATTCTAATCAGAATTTTTTTTGTATTTTCCGCAGGCCATGTCGCCCAGTATACCCAACATACATATTTGGAGTGACAGAACGACCGGTAGTCCTATTTTGACAGATAGAAAGTGGGTCACTGATTTCCAGTATTTCTGCACTTGTGGACAAGTCCATACCGAGTGCATAAAGTCTGCGTTAGGGGCTCTGCATTTAAAGCATGTGTCACTCTGGGCTGGGTTCATTTTTGCCAAGCGGTTAGGGGATAAATATGCTTGATGTAACCATTTTACTTGTATAATTTTATCCTTGGCCGCTATAGCTGTACCAAAGGATGTGGTTTGAAGTTCCTCCCAGTTTGACTCTGTGATTTCAGGATCTGCATGTTGCCATTTATCCCGATATGAACCCCGTTTAGTTGTGTATTTATATGTCATAATAAAGTTGTAATACTTTGAAATTTGCTTTGTTGAGTCTTTATCTAGTAATAGTGTTTCTAAAAGGGACGGTATAAGGGGTACTTGTTGTAGGCCCAACTGTGCTCTGATGGCATGCCTCAATTGAAAGTATCTAAACAATGAGTGTCGAGGTAGGTTGTATTCTTGACGAAGTGTTGTAAAATCTTTGAAAATGCCACCAGAGTACAATTGGTTAACATATTTAATATTATGCTTGCACCAGAACGGTACATCAGGTATTGTGAGTAGCTCTGGGAAATTGTTATTAAACCAGAGTGGGGAGCTGGGCGACATGGCCATTGGCAATGGGTCACATAATTTGTGTTTTTTGATATATTTTTATCGTATTTTTGATGAGAGATGTACCCTTATCCCCAGTTGGTACTGATCCTTTATATATTGCATTACATAATGCTTCATAAGATGATGCAATGTCCGCTTCAGTGTTCATAGCTGAGTCTGTCCTACATGGACTTAACCAATTAGCAATTGGGACTAGCTGGGACGCCAAATAATATGCATAAAAGTCAGGTAGTGCAAGACCTCCCTGTAAGGTGGGGAGTCTGAGGACTGCAAGTGCTAGCCTAGGGGAACCACCATTCCAGAGGTAAGAAGAAACCATAGAGTCCAGTTTCCTAAAGTGTTTTTGTAGCACCCAGCCAGGTGCCATTTGGAGTACATAAAGTATTCTTGGAGCTAAAATCATTTTGATTGAGGAGACTCTACCTATTAAATTCAGAGGAAGTGCCATCCAGTTTTTAAGTTTTAATTCAGTGTGCTTTATAAGGGGGATCAGGTTGTTATCTACATAGCTGTTTATATTTTTATGTATCCAGATTCCAAGATATTTAAATTTATCTACGACTTGTAATTTGGAATCAGGGCAGATAGTGGAGTGATCTATATTATCTAAAGGGAACAGCACTGATTTATTCCAATTAATTGTAAGTCCAGATATTTGTCCAAATTGCTCATATAGCTCTAGAACCTCTGCCAAGGAGGGGCCAGGATCTGCTAGATAAATTAACATATCATCTGCATATAAGGATATTTTCTCTTCTATATGATTAATAGAGAGGCCATGTATTCGTTCAGATTGGCGGACTGCTTGGGCTAGAGGCTCTATTGCCAGTGCAAACAATAGTGGGGACAAGGGGCATCCTTGTCTGGTCCCTCTCGTTATTTTTAGTGATTGAGATATTGTCTGGTGTACCCTAACTTTTGCCATTGGTTTGTTATAAAGGATTGTGATCCATTTACGAAATCCGGGGCCAAACCCAAATCTCTCCAGGACCTGTAGCAGATATGACCACTCAACAGAGTCAAATGCTTTATTAGCATCAAGTGAAAGGATGACTCTGGTCCCTGCGCATGCATGTGGATATTGGATGTTGGAGAATAGTCTTCTTATGTTAAGCCTAGTTGATCTTCCTGTGATGAAGCCACATTGATCTGGATGTATTAACTTTTGCATAACTTTCTCAATTCTGATTGCCAGGACTTTGGCCAGGATTTTTGTATCAATATTTATCAGCGAAATAGGCCGATAGGAATCGCATTCAAAGGGGTTTTTCCCAGGTTTTAGTATTATTGTGATGAGGGCTTCACGCATTGAGTCTGTCAATATACCTTTGTTATGTATATTTGCAAAAAGCGCTGTCAATCTAGGGACCAGGTCATCCTTATTTTTGATGTACCATTCTACTGGTATCCCGTCTGGGCCTGGTGCTTTGCCTACGTTTATTGATGAGATGGCTAAACTAATCTCATCTGCGCTAATAGGTGCGTCCATTTGCTCAATATTACTTGTTTCTAGAGTTGGTAGGTTTAGGTTTAGATTGTTTCTCTCTGTATTGTTTAGTTTAAAATAGAATATCTATAAAAGATTACCTGATCCAGAAAGAAACAATGAGGGCTTCCCCAATGACTGGTCAAGCCTACAAAGAATAGGAGTAAAAGCAAAATAAAAATACTGATGACACAGAAAATAGGATAAAAACACAAAATCACTTAAAGCACACAAAATCATAAGAAAACCAAACAGGAATATTAAAGTTTGCAGTATCAGGCACTAGTAACCGCATTTCTCTTATACCACCACCGGCCACTTACACTATTCATGCCATAGCCAGTATTTTCATTTACTGTGTAGCTGTCAAAACAAGACAAGACAAATAACATTTATATTGCGCTTTTCTCCTTGCGGACTCAAAGCGCCAGTGCAGAGGAGCAGCCACTAGGGCGCACTCTATTGGCAGTAGCATAGTAAGGGAGACTTGCCAAAGGTCTCCTACTGAATTAGTGCTGGCTTACTGAACAGGCAGAGCCGAGATTCGAACCCTGGTCTCCTGTGTCAGAGGCAGAGCCCTTAACCATTACACTGTCACAATACTCTATAATAATTTGCAAGTGTCCTTGCGTCTGTCCCTGTGTCAGTGCTTTTTTGCACTTTGCATGTGCAGGGACAAGACGCAGAGACACTGCCAAGAGCCGGAGGAGGACGGGGCCAGAAGGGGTGGGCGTGTGTGCGCACGGCGGGCGAGGCGAAGTAATAAACTTAGCCCGTTTTTAAACGGCTAAGGTCACTAGTATGTGTTCTAATCTGATACCTCCTACCGACAGGTTTTGGATTAGTCCATCTACTCATGGGGGATTCTCAAAGTTTATTTTCCTTCAAAAGCACTCCCTGGACAGAATCTATACAAAGATGCCAAACAGCCTGCCTACTCATGTACACACTATTCTGGCAGTTGGACTGTATACCCTTGGTGTTTAAAGAATGCTTTTAAAAGTAAAATAAATCCTGATAATGCCCCATGAGAAGATTGACTAGTCCAAAACTTGTCAGTAAGAGGTTTAGAAGTGGTTGATTATAATGCCTATTGTAAGGGACAGCTACATAGAGAGAGGAGCATGTATATTGCAGATACTCTGGGACAAACCAACATCTTATATGGAGGTATAGATATGAAATTTAGATTTGACAGTTGTTTGCCATAGTGCCCCTTTAATAGGCCAGTTTGGTCTTATGTATGAGAATCATCTAGAAAGTAATAACCATTTGCTTTATCTGCCATGTAAGGTATTCTTTGAGAGTAATTTAACTTGCATCTGTTAAGTTAATTTCTTCTCCTTCTGAGCCACTTGCCCCATGGCTGTAGAACTCTGGTAACTGTTTGTTCAGCAGCAATAACATGAAGCCCCCCTCAGTTCCGTCAACCCATAGGTAAGTATTAGTGATGACCATAATCTGCTAATTATGATTACACATTGTGTACATTTTTGCAACTATGGCCATACGCAATTATGATTTGGAAGTTCAATTGAGCTCATGTAATCCATTTGTAATTTTCACATAATTTGGCGCTGACTTAAAGGCAGGGAACGGATCTAGACCAAGTTGCGCCTGGGGCAAGGTCAGGTTTTGGCGCCTAAAGGTCAGGTTTGGCGCCTAAACTGCCATTTCCCATCCAGTTTTGGTGCCTAAAGGTCAGGTTTTGGCGCCTAAACTGCCATTCCCCATCCAAATTTTGCCGCCTTTCCAAATTCAACAAACTGCGCCTGGGGCAAGAGACCCGCCTGCCCCCCCCCCCCCCCCCCCCCCCCTAGATCCGTCCCTGCTTAAAGGGAACCTTTACTGAGAGGGATATGGTTGTTTCCTTTTAAACAGTACCAGTGGCCTGGCAATCCTGATCTCTGTGGCTGCAGTAGTGGCTGAATCACACACCTGAAACAAGCATGCAGCTAATCCAGTCTGACTTCAGTCAGAGCACCTGATCTGCATGCTTGTTGAGGGGCTGTGGCTAAAAGTAATAGACACACAGGAGAGTCAGGCAACTGGTATTATTTTAAAAGGAAAAATCCATATCCTCAGTTTAGGTTCCCTTTAAGCAGTTAATAGCAAAGCTCCCATACATGCTACTGCCATCACAATTCATACGCATGTTAAGAGGAATAGAGGGAACAAAGCAGCTGTAGCGTTTGAGAAAATAGATTTTAAAAATGCAAAAGAAACATGTTTTTTCAATTGTCATTTTTCAAGGGTTTAAAAAGCATTTTCCCTGTACAAAATTACAGTTACTAATTACTGTTACAAACATTTACGAGTTTTCCCTAAGTTGGGTATTACGATTTTGCATCATAATTGAGAATTTCGATGTGTAATTATGATTGTGAAATACTACAATAAAGGGATTGAAAACTTGTAAAAGGACATGATAAATGCTACAGACAAGTCTGCAGGCAGCAGGAACACCAACACTATCAAAATGGAAAACTGGACATGCTAAAAATGTCCTTTGATTTTTCCTCTGTGATTTTGCAATTTTTGTGCCTGTTTTATGCAATTTCCAGATGTAATTTTTTTGTGCATGCCAATGAATTTAATTTACATGAGAATGTATCTAACTTCAAAACTGGATGTGATTTTTCTGCTTTTCCATTTACTTCTATTAACCATTTCTGCCGCCCGGACGTGATGCTCACGTCCAGGCAGCTGCTCTGCTGCGGTGCCACGCTTAGGCACGCTCCCGTGCTGTCCCCTGTTAGCCCTGGGATCAGTGAACGGGAACATTATTCCTGATCACCGATCTGTGTCCCCAGCAGAAAAACCGAAGCGCTCTTACTAGAGGCTTCAGTCTTTCTGCAAAAATAAGTTTCCCTGTCCTTGTGCTTCCAGTGATCGAGAAGCACAAGGAGAAAAAAAAATAACTCAAGGTAGCCATCTTGTGGCCAAATAGTAAAACTAAATCACATATTTTTTACATTACAATTTACACATGTAATAACATTAAAAATTAACTGTTCATTTCCCACACCAAAAAACAAGCTATAGATCAATAAATTGTGTTAAGTAGTGATAAAGTTATTAGCAAATGAATGGGAGGTGAACATTTCTTTGATGCATAAGGTGAAAAATCCCTGCGGGCTGAAATGGTTAAACACAATTTGCATTTTGCACATGGGAAAAAAAACACTGCTGCAAGAATTTTAAACTGCAGAAAAAACACAACATACAGAATAAAACAACAAAAAACGCAAGACAAATATAATGTCGTTGAAATACATTAGATTTGTGATGAATGCAACATCAATTCCACATGATGCAGGCGAATTCAGATAAAGTGTGAATGAGGCCTACGGGTTTATTTGAGCAGCTAGCTTTAGAATTGGAGGTTCTTGTGGGCTTAGGAGAAGCCCCCTAGTCCATTGGGCTTGGCAGGTGCCCTCTGCACACGCATCATGGAACGCAGGCAGTACGCTGCAAGGTGACTAGTCCACATGACAGACACCTTTACCACAGCTATTCGCTATATAGACCCGTTTGCAAGAGCTGCAAACAGTAAAGCAAGGGCATGAAGATAATGTGTTATCAGTATTCGGTGACATAAATGGTAACGTTACTGTAGTTGTTTTTTTACTTTGTATAGCATGAATAATCTTGGACTTGTGTTGCTTAGAGCCTGATGCAAAGGTGACTTTTTCCTCTCTTTTTATCAAGTAGATTCACAGGAATGTGGCTGCATTCTGCTGAACAATAGGAAACTAGTACAGCACCTTCTCTGTAGCTCCTTGATCCTGACCATCAGATTAAGATGACCTTGTGAGTACTGCTCAATGACATCTCGTACATCATACGGCTTCCTGGCTTGCTGCAGACATAAGGGGGAGAACAAGAGCAATCTGTGACAAAGGCTACTGGGCTGCAAGTAGAGGGTGTAAAATCAGCTTAAAAACGCAATTAAAGAGAACCAAGCATTTTTTTTAAGCACTCAGGGCATCTCAATAGCATATTAAAAATGCATATTAATGTGGCTGATAAAAAACCCCATGCTACCTTTTCTTTTAACATTTAAATGTTTGTTAGAGGCTTTTATTGCTCTACATCTGAGGCCTGCCATCCTTAGAAAGATCAGGCTGATGAGGACTGTTGTAATTAGCAGTAGCAATAAGCAAACAAAAGCTTTCATTGGCTGGGGGGGGGGGGGGAAGAAATTACAATGTACTTCAAACAATTTACAGTAGTCACACTTGATTAAATTCACACCTTCCCGTGGATAAATAAGGACAGAGGGGAAGGGGGGATGGAGACTCTTACAGCTATTAGAAACCAGGGCTAAGGGCCTGTACACACTGGCTGCATTCTTAAAATCGCATGTGTCACTAGGTCTTTTGAAAAATCATAAACATCTTGATGTCAGAGCTATATAAATGCTAAATAATAATATTATATAGAAATGGTAAGATAGGACAAAAAAAAGATTGCATCATTCGTGAACACCTTAAGGGCGCTTACACACAACTAATTTTGATTGGCCAGTTTTACCACTGCCATGCATTAGGAAGGCCTACCAAGGGGCTCCTGTTCTGCCCGATGTATAGGACAGAGAAGTTATGTCAAGTATGCCTACTATGAACAGCAGCCACACACAAAAACCACTAATGGTGAGGTGACTTAACGAGTTTAGAGAAGAGAACTCTATTGGACAATGTTGTCTAACCTGTCCAATCACTCCACAACCCAACCTCCCAACTCTGCAGGCAATTACTGCAGGAAAAACAAAATGCAATTAAAAGCAGCTGTAGTTGATATGTTAACAGCACTACTTGCCAGTAAAGAAAAATGTGAGCTTCTTCATTGTTCACAGGTAGACTTTCTGCTGACCTCTTCTCCTCAGGTGAAGGGGTCCAAGTGCAGGTGTCATGAGAGGAAAGCTAGCTCCTGTACAGGCATCGCATCCATATACAGGGCTTAACGCAAACTAAAACGTAAGTAAATTTTTCTCACCTTGACCACATGCCTGCTATATTTAACACAACTAAACAGAATGTTCCTCATGTATAGTGTCATCTTGCATCATATACTAGCCAGAGCTGCAGAACCTGCTGCCCATATGTTATGGGGCAGCCGTCTTGGTTACTGGAAGTCCAGAAAATTAATATACCTTCACAGCTTAGTTGATAGCTTAGATATAAAATGGTCTTCTAGGCAGGTGCAAGTACTGCTTAAGGCTGTGCTGTTGACATGCAGCCTGGTGGCACATGGACCTCTAGAACAACAGGGACTGCTGACGCTACAAGAAAACGGGTAACAATGAATCAGGGAAGGTGACAGCCATATATACGGGCAGCAGAGTGGTATAGGAGATAGCACTTTCACCTTGCAGTGCTGAATCCCCGATTTCAAATACCAGCCAGGGAATTATCTGCAAGGAGTATGATTGTTTTCCCTGTGTCTGAATAGGTTTTCTCTGGGCACTCTGGTTTCCTCCCACACCCTAAAAACATACAGAATTAATTGGCCTCCTCCTAAAATTGGCCCTAGACTACGATGGGCATAGTATTATGGCGGGGACATGAAGTAAAAAGATTGTCTACTCTGTAAATCACTGTGTAAAATGTCAGCACTATATACATAATATTAATAATACTACAGACCACAGGTGCATTAAAAGTGTCTTGGTTATGCTGACATGACCCAAAAAGTGATCAGCATGCCTCACAAAATTAATTTCCTGACTGCCATACAGATCCAGCCAAGAACATACCAGAATATTTTGTTCTGATACAGTTCAGTGGTACCTCCTGCAACCCCTCACCAAAGGGTAGCCTTGCAATAGACCGGCAAAACAGGGTCAAACACTTATGCTAGGTACACACCATACAATTTTGTGTTAGATAGATGGTTCGATAGATAATTTCCGACAAATCCGATCTTATTTTCGATCATTTTTATGATCAATTTCTCATAGAAGCGAATGGAAATAGTTAAGAAAAGATAACAGAATCAAATCAGAATTTGTTAGTAAAATCGAATCGGAAATCGATCGGACGGAAAATCGACCAAAAAAAAACCACACACTGTGTGTACCCAGCATAAGACACACATCAGAGTGAACTAGAAATCCCTATTGATCAGAGCAGCAGCAGCGTAAACAAAAAGGTACTTGTAGAATCATATATGTGAGATGTGTTTACAAATTCCTTTTATTTGCAACACAATTTCTGACTTCAGGTACATTTTAAAGGGAACCTGTTGTGAAAGGGATATAGACGCTGCCATTTTTCTTTGAAACCATTCCTACTGATCCTGTGTCCTTAATACTTTTAGGCACAGACGCTGAACAAGCAAATGCAGATCACATGTTTTTGACTGGATTAGCTGCATGTGAAGACAAAAAAGGAACAATTCGAGAGCCACAAATAGTGTGTTATTGTTGGTATGTGAAGTAATAGGTAAACATTAAAATTTTACTCACAAAGGTGGGTTGCCTGCTAAAGGCCCATACACACATCGGATTTTTCCGGACGGGTCGTTTGAACGTCCCGTCGTTTAGTCGTCCGCACGCCAAATCGGGCGTGTGCACAGTCAGTCGTTCGGGTGGTAAGACCGATTTTGAGCGATCCGCCGACCAGTCTTATCACCCGAACGACGGACTGTACACATGCCCGATTTTGCGCGCGGACGACTGAATGACGGGTTGTTCAAACGACCAGTCGTTCGGAAGAATCCGACGTGTGTATGGGCCTTTAGGCAACCACTATATGCGCAGACGAGGAGATTATCCTGTCCCCATTCATGCTAGGAAGTCGCTCTCCATGGAAAAGGAAAAAGGGCGAGAACACCCATCTACCGAGTGGATAATCAATTTGTATATACAGAGATGCCAATCAATAATAATATACAGTGGCTTGCAAAAGTATTCAGCCACCTTGAAGTTTTCCACATTTTGTCACATTACTGCCACAAACATGAATCAATTTTATTGGAATTCCACGTGAAAGACCAATACAAAGTGGTGTACACGTGAGAAGTGGAACGACATTCGTACATTATTCTAAACATTTTTTACAAATCAATAACTGCAAAGTGGGGTGTGCGTAATTATTCAGCCCCCTTTGGTCTGAGTGCAGTCAGTTTACCATAAACATTGCCTGATGAGTGCTAATGACTAAATAGAGTGCATCTGTGTGTAATTTAATGTCAGTACAAATACAGCTGCTCTGTGACGGCCTCAGTTGTCTAAGAGAATATTGGGAGCAACAACACCATGAAGTCCAAAGAACACACCAGACAGGTGAGGGATAAAGTTATTAAGAAATTTAAAGCAGGCTTAGGCTACAAAAAAAATTCCAAAGCCTTGGACATCCCACGAAGCACTGTTCAAGCAATCAATCAGAAATGGAAGGAGTATGGCACAACTGTAAACCTACCAAGACAAGGCCGTCCACCTAAACTCACAGGCCGAACAAGGAGAGCGCTGATCAGAATTGCAGTCAAGAGGCTCATGGTGACTCTGGACGAGCTGCAGAGATCTACAGTTTAGGTGGGGGAATCTGTCCATAGGACAACTATTAGTTGTGCACTGCACAAAGTTGGTCTTTATGGAAGAGTGCCAAGAAGAAAGTCATTGTTAACAGAAAAGCATAAGAAGTACCATTTGAAGTTTGCACAAGTCATGTGGGGGACACAGCAAACATGTGGAAGAAGGTGCTCTGGTCAGATGAGACCAAAATGGAACTTTTTGGTCAAAATGCAAAACGCTATGTGTGGTGGAAAACTAACACAGCATATCAGTCTAAACACACCAGCCCCACTGTCAAATATGGTGGTGGCAGCATCATGCTCTGGGGGTGCCTCTCTGACCAGCTTTCCTGTCCCTGCTGAAGAGTTGATGGGAAGATGGATTGAGTCAAATACAGGGCAATCTTGGAAGAAATCCTCTTGGAGTCTGCAAAAGACTTGAGACTGGGGCGGAGGTTCACCTTCCAGCAGGACAACAACCCTAAACATAAAGCCAGGGCAACAATGGAATGGTTTAAAACAAAACACATCCATGTGTTAGAATGGCCCAGTCAAAGTCCAGATCTAAATCTAATCGAGAATCTGTGGCAAGATCTGAAAACTGCTGTTCACAAACGCTGTCCATCTAATCTGACTGAGCTGGAGCGGTTTTGCAAAAAAGAATGGGCAAGGATTTCAGTCTCTAGATGTGCAAAGCTGGTAGAGACATACCCTAACTGTAATTGCAGCAAAAGGTGGTTCTACAAAGTATTGACTCAGGGGGCTGAATAATTATGCACACCCCACTTTGCAGTTATTTATTTGTAAAAAATGTTTGGAATCATGTATGATTTTCATTCCACTTCTCATGTGTACACCACTTTGTATTGGTCTATCACGTGGAATTCCAATAAAATGGATTCATGTTTGTGGCAGTAATATGACAAAATGTGGAAAACTTCAAGGAGGCCAAACACTTGCAAGCCACTGTATATTAAAAACAGCTTAAAAATAGGGCCCCTCGTTTTTAAATATAGATTTTTCTTGATTAGCACCTCTGTATATACAGAACAATTGATTAGCTGCATGCTTGGTTCAGGTGTGTGATTTAGACACTACTGTTGTCAGAACGATCAGCAGGAGTGTCAGGCAACTGATATTGTATAAAAGGAAATACAAATGGCAGCCTCCATATACCTTTCGCTTCAGGTTCCCTTGAAATGCTGCGTCCTGGAAGGCAAAGAGCTGCTGCATTGTGTCAGCATTAGCCCAAATGATTCCTCACATTTGCAAACATTTCCCACTTTAATCCATATTCCAATCCAGAAAAACCACAATGTGAATCTCTCTCACCTGGAATTTTTTCTTGGCCACAAAATACTGCATTCTCCGTATGACTTTCACTGCAGCTCGGTGGTGTTCCCTCAGACTGTGACAAAAAGTTAACATTATCAAACACAAGGTTGTAGATGTGTAACTAGGTGTTAGTAGCATAATGGAAACTGTCCCAACAGTACAAAGCCCAAAGCAGATGCTCCAGGCAAGAGCGTAACTACAAATCATGGGACCGCCCAGCAAAACTTTGGTGGGGTCCCCCGATGGTCACACCCTTTCCCTCGCCAACCCAGGTGACCCTCACAGCTTGGGGGCCCATCACACAAGCTTCATAAAACAAATGCGAAAATTGTAATCTTCACACGCATAGCAAGTGCAGCCACAAAAAAACATCTGATCTGAAGGATGGGCCCCTTTATCGGTGAAGTGAAGTAGTAGTTGAGGCCTCCTTACTGCTTAGGGCCCCTAGTTACGCCCCTTGCTCCAGGTGTTGGATTGCACTCCTCTTGGACACATTAGGCGCTAAGACTGGGCTAGTCTTTGGAACTGAAGCTAGAGTGGGACAAGCATGGTGCACTGAACTTTGACTCTTTATGTAGCAAGAGATTTAATCAGAACACTACAGTACTGCAGCTGAATAAGAGCTGGGGCACAATAGGTCTGGTACGGAACAGTTTTCAGGAGCGAGCAGTAGTGGTCCAATGCACATGTACAGTGTTTTCCTGTGGGCCCTTACACACAGTCCATTGGCACCGGATAGAAGATGATTCCTTGTGATGGACATTTCCAACCTGCCTTATAATTAGTGGGTAGGAGATGCATTGCCACAGTTCAGAGAAGGTGACATCACTTATACAAGGATGTGGCATACTTCCACCCTGCATACAGTCTGTACTGCAGCCAATGACCTCTTCTTAGACGCTCTGCAAACAATCCAATTGGCGGATCGCTTCGGCCAAGCAGCGGCTGAGAGCATTGCTCTCCCCACTTACCCCACCCACCACATGAAGTCATCACTCCTGTTCTGCCCCCCCCCCCCCCCACACACACACACACACACACACCACACACACACAAAGCAACAGGACACATCGCAAGCTAGCAATGCAACTGTACAACCTGTCAATACCCGCTGGGTGACATGCCTAAAACCTATATAACAGGCTTAAGTCATTTTACCACACCTAGAGTTATCTAGAAAGAAAACCATGTGTTCTGCTTGCAGTCTTGATGAGTAAGCATATGCTTTTACATTAATAAAGCACACTTATCCCTAGATGCCCTAGTCATACTTTCACCGCTTGCCTGCAGGTACCAACAGCTGGGCAAGCTGGCATGCTCTTCATTTACATTTTTCCACTGTTCCATTCAGGTCGCCCATTAGATAACGATGATACATACATGCCCAGTTACATGGCCATGTTTATGCCTATATGCTTTTCAATATACCCCCCCCTCCCCTTCAGGCTTCACATAAAAATTAGTTCATGCCAATAGCTGCAAATCATATTTCACCTTAGATTATTACATTTGAGATATACAAAAAAAAAGTATGGGGTTATCCAACTAACACCACCACAAAGCAAGCACCTACTCTGAGATATGAGTTATTGGAGTGAGTAAAGTGTCAGCCTCCACGTCCAGATCATCGGTGAAGCTGCTTGTTCTAATGAAAGGCCCACTGTTGATATCTAGTAGTCCAAAAGTCTTCTTGGTTACTGTAAGAAGAAGCAATATGGACATTTACTATACAAAAATAAATAACCGTAACCCCCCCCCCCAAAAAAAAATTGCTGTGTGCAAAGAGCTGCTGATAACATAATGATTATACACAGAAAAGTGGTGGACATTTGTGTGGCTTACTGATGCAGAGGTCTGTCCTTTTTTAGCTTCTCCATGAGGCTTACGAATGACAATTACAAGCGACAACTGGCAATGTTGGTAAAGTACCAAGTAGAAAATGAGGTGTGCGTTGGAAATTACTGCTACCCATTGAACCAACATACAATATGCCTCCATTTCATGACCCCACACACCGTTCTCCCATTTATAGGGATTTCCACATTAGTGCCATCCCCATGCAATTTTCCTCCAGTAGTGCTCCCCCATAGAGTAATGGTTAGCTGTGGGTTGGGAAATAGTTAAATTAGCAGTGGGGGTGGGGAGTGGTTAAAGTTAGCCGTGGTGGGGGGGTTCAGGTTAACCATGGAAGGAGGGGGGATAAGGTTAGCTGAGGGGGTAGGTGCTTTAGGTTAGGCATCGGTGGGGGGGGGTCAGTGCAAGAATAGCCAAAAACACCTTTTTCAGTTTTACCAGATGCCCTTTTTTTTTTTTAAGACGCGCAGGAGGTGCATACTGCATGATCCACTGCCAGCTCTGCAGCACCCTGTGGCAATATAATGGACTAGGCACAGCAAGCAATCACCTAGTTTGCCTGAGCCTAGAAATGGCTTCGGACATGGGTGCCCGACTTCATTAAACTTTTCAGAGCAATTTTAGATTAAGCAGGTTAGCTGTGTGGAGGTGCAAAAGGATTTACAAAGCTTTGCACACTATTGAATCATCTGTTACGGCCTTCAGACTGTCAAATACCATTCGTGGTATGAGCTATTACACAGGGCTGTGGAGTCGGAGTCAGAGTCGAGGAGTCGGAGTAATTTTGGGCACCTGGAGTCAGAGTTGGAGTCGTTGATTTCATAAACTGAGGAGTCTGAGTTGGGAGTCGGAGTCGAATGATTCTTTATAATACTCAAGCCTGGAAAGAGCAAGGCTTGAGTATTATAAAGCATAATACTCAGACCACCTGCAACATCCCACCACCCCCTCTCTGTTCTCGCCTCATGCCCCTCCCAGGTATTTTTCGACTAGTGGCATCAGAGTCAGGTAACCTCCTTTAACCTTGGGACCCACTGGCAGCATATTGCACAGAGTTTACATGTTGAAAATCGCTATCTCCTTCACTTGAACAAACTATTTAGCTAAGATTCTTATTGAAGTGAATGAGGGGGTCTTTCAGAACGTAAATGCTGTGCAAAACACTGGCCAAAAACCTGCAATTGGGTCCAAGGCCATACTCACTACTAATGAATCTCTCCAGTACGTCTGTAGGTTTTCACTCCTAATTAATTGTCTTAAAATTTTGCAAGCAACTATGATGCAAACCAATTTCCTAGACCAAAAGAGCGAGTTGATAAAGCTTAAAGCGGATATCCAGCCTAAAACACATACTTAAAGTGAACCTCCAGACTAAAAATTGACTCAGCAGTACTGGAAAGGCTTGGTGTTTCTTAACTGTTTCACAGCATCAGAACTTTGTTTCTCTTATACAAGCCTCATTTTTAGCTGCACAGAAAAAAACTGCCCGGGCATTTTTCCCCTAATGCTGTGCAAAGCATGATGGGTTTTCTGATGTTGTTCTCGTTCTGCTGTTTTGGTGCAATTGTTTTTTGTTTTACATCTTGAATTTGACATTTGAAGCCTAGCGTGTGCAGCTGGGAGGGGTAATCAGGACACAGGACAGTTGGAACTGTGTCTCCTGCTCCCTGTCACCTCCTTTCAACCAAAAAGATGGCTGCCCCCATGACAAAGATGGCAGCCCCATGAATCACAAACATTTATTTGCCTGTTCTTTTAAAATCGGGTGGGTAGGAGATTATATTACCTATCTATTCTAATTAACATAACTAATGTAACTTAATGACAGTATGTTTGTTTAGGCTGAAGTTCCCCTTTAACAGGCCCTCTTCTCTTGTGAAGTTATAATTACCTGCCAAGTCTTCTTGTGAATCAGTTCCTACACCCCAGCTGAAAAACAACATGGCGTTCTCACTGCTCGAGATAGAGAAAACCTGATTGAGTTTTCAGCGGGGGCAGGGCTAAGTGTCAGAAGCCGGAGGGCACAATGCCCCAGGACTGATTTACAAGAAGAAAAAAAAAAAGACCCAGCAGATAATTATAACTACAGGAGAAGAGGATCTGTTCAATATATCTTATAGGGATATCAGCTTTAATAATATGGTCATGCTTGTAAGGGAGGGGAGGAAGAGCCAGGTAGCAGTTGTTTTTTTTTCAGGGATCCGTTGCCCAAAACATTCTGATCATTTTGGTTGATGAAAATCTATCAGGTTTAAAGAAAACCTGTAACTAAAAAAAAAAAAAAAAAAAGTTCCCCTGGGGGGTACTCACCTTGAGTGGGGGAAGCCTCCTGGTCCTATCAAGGCTTCCCCTGCCCTCCTGTGTCCCACAGCAGTCTCGCTGTGCCCCTCCGAATAGCGGGGATGTAAACATTTACCTTCCTGGCTCCAGCGCAGGATCGGCTCTCTGCTCGGAGATAGGCGGAAATAGCCGATCGCTGTCGAGCCGCTCTACTGAGCAGGTGCAAGTCTCCTGCGACTGCGTAGTAGAGCGGACCCGACAAAGATCGGCTATTTCCACCTATCTCCATACTGAGAGCCGCAGCAGTGCCACCTGCTGGAACCAGGGAAAGTAAATATATCAAGCCTTGTCAGGCTTGTCGGGCCAGGATTGCCGGAGACTTCGGGGGAACCAGCGCTGGACTGCCTGCAGCTACAGGGATGGGGGACGCCTCATTGGGACCCTGAAGCTTCCCCCTCCCGAGTCCCGAGGCAAGTTGACCCGACCCCCCGAGGACCTTTTTTTTTTTTAATTACAGAGTCTCTTTAAGTGACACCCCAGAGCAGTGTCCATGTGCTCAGTGATAGCAGGATCATTCCGTTAGAGTATTGGTAATGTTACTGTTATTCTACTATCAGCTTCCCTAACTTATCTAACACTAACCTCTCCCTACCTACACCTAACCCTACCGCCCCACACCTATGCCTAACACTAACCCCCCACCTATGCCAGACACTAAGCAAACAATAACAAGTGCCATGCTGCAGCAGATCACTGATCCCCAGGAGCCGATTACTCACCTCTGCAGCCAGAGTTCGGCTATATGATAGCTGACCTCGGTGCCCAAGTAACCTAAAAGCGCAACCATTTCCGCCAGTATCACATTCTAACTGCCGCTGACAATATCCAGAGCTTGGCTACATGATGGCCCATTTAAAGAGACACTGAAGCGAGACTAAATCTCGCTTCAGCTCTCATATATAGCAGGGGCATGTGTGCCCCTGCTAAAACGCCGCTATCCCGCGGCTGAACGAGGGTCCCTGTACCCCCAACCCACCCCCCGCAAACCTTGGTCGTCTTCTTGGTCGCAGATTAGCCCTTCCTAGAGGCAGGGCTAACGGCTGCAGCCCTGCCTCACACGCGTCTATCAGACGCGCATCGCCGCCTCTCCCCCGCCCCTCTCAGTAAAGGAAGACAGAGGGGCGGGGGAGAGGTGGAGATACGTGTGACAGACACGCGTGGGGCAGGGCTGCGGCGGTTAGCCCTGCCCCAATGCGGAAGCGCTCCCCCGCATTACGGAGGGGATTTGGGGGGACAGGGACCCCCGTTAATCCAAGGACAAGGGGCTCTTCTCCACCTCCGATGGGCGGTGGAGGTGGAGGCCGTGATTTCCTGGGGGGGTTCATGGTGGAATCTGGGAGCCCCCTTTAAAAAGGGGTCCCCCAGATGCCCACCCCCCCTCCCAGGAGAAATGAGTATAGAGGTACTTGTACCCCTTACCCATTTCCTTTAAGAGTTAAAAGTAAATAAACACACAAACACATAGAAAAAGTATTTTAATTGAACAAAAAACATAACCACGAAAAAAGTCCTTTAATATTCTTAATTAACCAATAATACTTACCTGTCCCTTTAAATAAATGATCCCACGCAATATCCTCGGAAATGTTCTATCAGTTACAATGTAACAAAGTTATTACAATGTAACAACTTTGTTACATTGTAACTACGCCGCACCCGACGTCACTCGCCGCTCAGCCGCCGCATACGCGTCCGTGCAGGACGCTAAGTCCCCGCAGCTCCCGCTGTCCACCCCGCCCACATGTCACCCACATGTGGGTGACATGTGGGAGAGGCGGGGAGGGCAGCGGAGCCGGCAGGGACTTAGCGTCCTGCACGGACCCGACAGAGCTCTGAGCTATATAGCTCAGAGCTCTCTAAGCATCTTTGAATTTGGGCTCCAAGGAGCCCCATTGGTCCTTAGCAGACCAATGGGGTCCCTTCAAATCAGAAGGAACCCCATTGGTCTGCTAAGGACCAATGGGGCTCCTTGGAGCCCAAATACAAAGATGCTTAGGGAGCTCTGAGCTATATAGCTCAGAGCTCTGTCGGGTCCGTGCGGCGGCTGAGCGGCGAGTGACGTCGGGTGCGGTGTAGTTACAATGTAACAAAGTTGTTACATTGTAATAACTTTGTTACATTGTAACTGATAGAACATTTCCGAGGATATTGCGAGGGATCATTTATTTAAAGGGACAGGTAAGTATTAATGGTTAATTAAGAATATTAAAGGACTTTTTTCGTGGTTGTGTTTTTTGTTCAATTAAAATACTTTTTCTATGTGTTTGTGTGTTTATTTACTTTTAACTCTTAAAGGAAATGGGTAAGGGGTACAAGTACCTCTATACTCATTTCTCCTGGGAGGGGGGGTGGGCATCTGGGGGACCCCTTTTTAATGACCATGAACCCCCCCCACTGGAAATCGCGGCCTCCACCTCCACCACCCATCGGAGGTGGAGAAGAGCCCCTTGTCCTTGGATTGGACAAGGGCTCGGAGGGGGAGGGGAAAGCTTGGCTCCCCCCCAATCCATGAACCATGCGGGCTGGTATAGTCAGGGTGCGGAGCCCCACGCGGCCGGTGCACCGCATTCTGGCTATCCCAGCCTGCATGGGGGACAAGGGGTTAAAGAGGTCTGAGTGGGGGGACCCCACGTCGTTTTTTTTTTATATTTCCCACACTCAGAACGAAGTAAGTAAAACTCTTCCCACTTGGGGGAATCTATGAAAATAATACACTATTGTTACCTGTGCAAAAAAAACTGACATTTTCCGCATTTAAAAGACATTTTTGCCCTTGAAACTTAAAAATCAATTTTCTCAAAAACTATAAGGTCTTTTTGAAAAAAAAATTTTCCTCTTATTCCCACTGATCCCCTTAATATACCCTAGGAATTTGGTGTTCCTAAACTTTAAGCAGGCTTTGCTATTAACCGTTAAAGTCGGCGGGTTTTTAAATGTATACATTTTTACTTTGAAACTTTAACATCGATTTTCTCAAAAACTATAAGGTCTTTTTGAAAAAATTTTTTTTCCTCTTATTCCTCCTGATCTCCTTAATATATTCTCCAAATTTGAGGCTCTTAGCATTTAAGGGGGCTTTGCTATTAACCCTTAAAGTCGGCGGCTTTTTTATATTATACGGAGCATTACGGTTTAACGCGAAATTACGGTAGCGTTTAATGCGAAATTACGGCATGAACGAAACGCGAAATTACGCGTTGAAAATTACGCTTACGGTATTTTCAATTACGATTTTAATGGCAATTACGCTACGCTAATTTCGCATCGTAATCGCAAATTTCGCATGCGTAATTATAGTAATGCGAAATTACGAAAATTTCGGCTCAACTCTATTTGGGATAGCCACAGAGGCTGGGCTGTATAGGCAGATCCAGCCTCTGTATGCAGATAATATTCTTCAAACCCACCTCGGGTTCTCTTTAAGGACAGGAGATAACCTTAGTGAATTGAGGCCATTGTGGTTTATGACGCCGCCTAATATTCCTGTCGGGTCTGTGCGCCATAATCACCAGAGCAGCGCTACATCATTGCAGACAGGTTAGAGGCAATATTACAGCAGTAAAGCCTTTGCTCCTAGGCCTTCATAATGGAAGGGCTGAGCTTTCAGCCTTATCACATATCAGAAAAGTATGAGCTCTGCGTAGACAGTTGCATTGCAAATACCATAAGCAGCATTATTCTGAATTTTCTCATTATCTACAAGTAAGAATTCTTCATGCAACACTGAAAACCCCCAGTAATTACATTTCACTGGACGCTTCAAGATGACACATAAAAGTATTAAAATAAATAAAATGATGGCAGAGTAAGCCAAGACTTCATTTCCAGAGAGGAAAGGGAAACTGACAAACAGCCACGACATAAAGAATAACATAACATGAACTTTGTTATGTTTCCCTCTGCACGACATGCGTAAATAACAAAGCTAATACGCTACAGAAAAATAAGCCTTTGATGTAAAGTGCATTTCAGGCTTCCTTGGGATCTACAGTAGTTGAACAAATGTTGAAAATGTAAAGCTAAACAAATATGTAAATATAATTATAGATAACAGTTGAGGGTAATTTGCTGATAATGCTAAACCGGCTTCAATCAAAAAAGAAAGGTAAAGAATTTGTCCGTCATGTGATGGTTTTCTTATTAAATTTAACTAGTATCTTGCTTCAAAAGGAGGTGCAGAGTCAGGCACACCTGCAATCCCAAGATGTGGCTGCAGTCCGGACATGCTCTGCTTTTTTCAAGGCTGGAGATCTGGAAGACTAAAGGACAACTGACCTGAGAGGGGTATGGAGGCTGCCATATTTATTTCCTATTACAAACAATACCAGTTGCCTGGCATCCTGCTGCCCTTTCATGCATCAGTAGTGTCTGAATCACTGAGGCAGAGGATCAGCCAGGATGGCCAGGCAATTAGCATTCTTTAAAATGCAATAAATATGGCAGCCTCCATAACCCTTTCGGGTCAGTTGTCTTTTAAAAACGAGACGCAGAATCAAAGTTATGACATTTATTGTGTTTTTCAGTGGTGCACAATGGATGAATTAAAAAGGAACTTTAGCGAAAAGCGGGAAAACCCCCCCCAAAAAAACTAAATCAATATACTGCAAAGTGAGAAGTTAAAAATAGATGAGAGATCAAAAAAGGATTGATATATTTGCCATGTAATTTATTCATATTGTTTGATCCACAATCAACCAGTACAGTTGGGCCGAACGGTTCGCCTGCGAACGGTTCCATGCGAACTTCCGTGGTTCGCGTTCGCGTCCCGCAGGCGAACCTTTGCGCAAGTTCGGTTCGCCCCATAATGCACATGGAGGGTCAACTTTGACCCTCTACATCACAGTCAGCAGGCCCAGTGTAGCCAATTAGGCTACACTAGCCCCTGGAGCTCCACCCCCCTTATATAAGGCAGGCAGCGGCGGCCATTACGGTCACTCGTGTGCCTGCATTAGTGAGAGTAGGGCGAGCTGCTGCAGACTGTCTCTCATAGGGAAAGATTAGTTAGGCTTAGCTTGTTCCTGGCTGCATACCTGTTCTGTGAACCCACCACTGCATACCTGTACTGTGAACCCACCACTGCATACCTGTTCTGTGAACCCACCACTGCATACCTGTTCAGTGAACCCACCACTGCATACCTGTTCAGTGAACCCACCACTGCATACCTGTTCAGTGAACCCACCACTGCATACCTGTTCAGTGAACCCACCACTGCATACCTGTTCAGTGAACCCACCACTGCATACCTGTTCAGTGAACCCACCACTGCATACCTGTTCAGTGAACCCACCACTGCATACCTGTTCAGTGAACCCACCACTGCATACCTGTTCAGTGAACCCACCACTGCATACCTGTTGTGTTCAGTGAACCTGCCACTGCATACCTGTTCTGATCAGTGGACCCGCCACTGTATACCTGTTCAGTGAACCCGCCACTGCATACCTGTTGTGTTCAGTGAACCTGCCACTGCATACCTGTTGTGTTCAGTGAACCCGCCACTGCATACCTGTTGTGTTCAGTGAACCCGCCACTGCATACCTGTTGTGTTCAGTGAACCCGCCACTGCATACCTGTACTGTTCAGTGAACCCGCCACTGCATACCTGTACTGTTCAGTGAACCCGCCACTGCATACCTGTTGTGTTCAGTGAACCCGCCACTGTATACCTGTACTGTTCAGTGAACCCGCCACTGCATACCTGTACTGTTCAGTGAACCCGCCACTGCATACCTGTACTGTTCAGTGGAGCCGCTACTGTATACCGGTTCTGTTCAGTGAACCCGCCACTGCATACCTGTTGTGTTCAGTGAACCCGCCACTGCATACCTGTACTGTTCAGTGAACCTGCCACTGCATACCTGTACTGTTCAGTGAACCCGCCACTGCATACCTGTTCTGTTCAGTGGACCCACCACTGCATACCTGTTCTGTTCAGTGGACCCACCACTGCATACCTGTTCTGTTCAGTGAACACGCCACTGTATACCTGTTCTGTTCAGTGAACACGCCACTGCATACCTGTTCTGTTCAGTGAACCTGCCACTGCATACCTGTTCTGTGAACCCGCCACTGCATACCTGTACTGTTCAGTGGACCCGCCACTGTATACCTGTTCAGTGAACCCGCCACTGCATACCTGTTGTGTTCAGTGAACCTGCCACTGCATACCTGTTGTGTTCAGTGAACCCGCCACTGCATACCTGTTGTGTTCAGTGAACCCGCCACTGTATACCTGTACTGTTCAGTGAACCCGCCACTGCATACCTGTACTGTTCAGTGAACCCGCCACTGCATACCTGTACTGTTCAGTGAACCCGCCACTGCATACCTGTACTGTTCAGTGAACCCGCCACTGCATACCTGTACTGTTCAGTGAACCCGCCACTGCATACCTGTACTGTTCAGTGAACCCGCCACTGCATACTTGTACTGTTCAGTGAACCCGCCACTGCATACTTGTACTGTTCAGTGAACCCGCCACTGCATACCTGTTCTGTTCAGTGGAGCCGCTACTGTATACCGGTTCTGTTCAGTGAACCCACCACTGCATACCTGTTGTGTTCAGTGAACCCGCCACTGCATACCTGTACTGTTCAGTGAACCTGCCACTGCATACCTGTTCTGTTCAGTGGACCCACCACTGCATACCTGTTCTGTTCAGTGAACACGCCACTGTATACCTGTTCAGTGAACCCGCCACTGCATACCTGTTCTGTTCAGTGAACCTGCCACTGCATACCTGTTCTGTTCAGTGAACCTGCCACTGCATACCTGTACTGTTCAGTGAACCCGCCACTGCATACCTGTTCTGTTCAGTGAACCCGCCACTGCATACCTGTTCTGTTCAGTGAACCCACCACTGTATACCTGTTCTGTTCAGTGAACACGCCACTGTATACCTGTTCAGTGAACCCGCCACTGCATACCTGTTCTGTTCAGTGAACCTGCCACTGCATACCTGTACTGTTCAGTGAACCCGCCACTGCATACCTGTTGTGTTCAGTGAACCCGCCACTGCATACCTGTTGTGTTCAGTGAACCCGCCACTGCATACCTGTACTGTTCAGTGAACCCGCCACTGCATACCTGTTCTGTTCAGTGAACCCGCCACTGCATACCTGTTCTGTTCAGTGAACCCGCCACTGTATACCTGTTGTGTTCAGTGAACCCGCCACTGTATACCTGTTGTGTTCAGTGGAGCCGCTACTGTATACCGGTTCTGTTCAGTGAACCCGCCACTGCATACCTGTTGTGTTCAGTGGACCCGCCACTGCATACCTGTTGTGTTCAGTGGACCCGCCACTGCATACTTGTACTGTTCAGTGAACCCGCCACTGCATACCTGTTGTGTTCAGTGAACCCGCCACTGTATACCTGTTCTGTTCAGTGGAGCCGCTACTGTATACCGGTTCTGTTCAGTGAACCCGCCACTGCATACCTGTTGTGTTCAGTGAACCCGCCACTGCATACCTGTTCTGTTCAGTGAACCTGCCACTGCATACCTGTACTGTTCAGTGAACCCGCCACTGCATACCTGTTGTGTTCAGTGAACCCGCCACTGCATACCTGTTGTGTTCAGTGAACCCGCCACTGCATACCTGTACTGTTCAGTGAACCCGCCACTGCATACCTGTTCTGTTCAGTGAACCCGCCACTGCATACCTGTTCTGTTCAGTGAACCCGCCACTGTATACCTGTTGTGTTCAGTGAACCCGCCACTGTATACCTGTTCTGTTCAGTGGAGCCGCTACTGTATACCGGTTCTGTTCAGTGAACCCGCCACTGCATACCTGTTGTGTTCAGTGGACCCGCCACTGCATACCTGTTGTGTTCAGTGGACCCGCCACTGCATACTTGTACTGTTCAGTGAACCCGCCACTGCATACCTGTTGTGTTCAGTGAACCCGCCACTGTATACCTGTTCTGTTCAGTGGAGCCGCTACTGTATACCGGTTCTGTTCAGTGAACCCGCCACTGCATACCTGTTGTGTTCAGTGAACCCGCCACTGCATACCTGTTGTGTTCAGTGGACCCGCCATTGCATACTTGTACTGTTCAGTGAACCCGCCACTGCATACCTGTTGTGTTCAGTGAACCCGCCACTGCATACCTGTTCTGTTCAGTGAACCTGCCACTGCATACCTGTTCTGTGAACCCGCCACTGTATACCTGTACTGTTCAGTGAACCCGCCACTGCATACCTGTTCTGTTCAGTGAACCCGCCACTGCATACCTGTTCTGTTCAGTGAACCTGCCACTGCATACCTGTACTGTTCAGTGAACCCGCCACTGCATACCTGTTCTGTTCAGTGAACCCGCCACTGCATACCTGTTCTGTTCAGTGAACCCGCCACTGCATACCTGTTCTGTTCAGTGAACCCGCCACTGCATACCTGTTCTGTTCAGTGAACCCGCCACTGCATACCTGTTCTGTTCAGTGAACCCGCCACTGCATACCTGTTCTGTTCAGTGAACCCGCCACTGCATACCTGTTCTGTTCAGTGAACCCGCCACTGCATACCTGTTCTGTTCAGTGAACCCGCCACTGCATACCTGTTGTGTTCAGTGAACCCGCCACTGTATACCTGTTGTGTTCAGTGAACCCGCCACTGCATACCTGTACTGTTCAGTAAACCCGCCACTGCATACCTGTACTGTTCAGTGAACCCGCCACTGCATACCTGTACTGTTCAGTGGACCCGCCACTGCATACCTGTACTGTTCAGTGGACCCGCCACTGCATACCTGTTCTGTTCAGTGAACCCGCCACTGCATACTTGTACTGTTCAGTGAACCCGCCACTGCATACCTGTTGTGTTCAGTGAACCCGCCACTGCATACCTGTTCTGTGAACCCGCCACTGCATACCTGTTCTGTTCAGTGAACCTGCCACTGCATACCTGTACTGTTCAGTGAACCCGCCACTGCATACCTGTTCTGTTCAGTGGACCCACCACTGCATACCTGTTGTGTTCAGTGAACCCGCCACTGTATACCTGTTCTGTTCAGTGAACCTGCCACTGCATACCTGTTCTGTGAACCCGCCACTGCATACCTGTACTGTTCAGTGGACCCGCCACTGTATACCTGTTCTGTTCAGTGAACCCGCCACTGCCTACCTGTTCTGTTCAGTGAACCCGCCACTGCATACCTGTTGTGTTCAGTGAACCCGCCACTGCATACCTGTTGTGTTCAGTGAACCCGCCACTGCATACCTGTTGTGTTCAGTGAACCCGCCACTGCATACCTGTACTGTTCAGTGAACCCGCCACTGCATACCTGTTGTGTTCAGTGAACCCGCCACTGCATACCTGTTGTGTTCAGTGAACCCGCCACTGCATACCTGTTGTGTTCAGTGAACCCGCCACTGCATACCTGTACTGTTCAGTGAACCCGCCACTGCATACCTGTTGTGTTCAGTGAACCCGCCACTGCATACCTGTTCTGTTCAGTGGACCCGCCACTGTATACCTGTTCTATTCAGTGAACCCACCGCATCAGTGCGCATACCTGTGCAGTTAAGGGAACCCACCTACCTACGTGAGTGCACGCAGTGTGATATACCACTCCGTGCATACCCGATATGGACAAAACAGGTAGAGTAAGAGGTAATGCCAGAGCCAGAGGAAGGTCACCCGGCAGGTCTGCGCGAGGTCGTGTAAATGTAATTTCGTGTGGACCTGGCCCACAGTACAGTGCTCGGAAGAAGGCACGTCCCATCACCTCCCAAGATTGTCAGGACGTGGTTGAGTATTTAGCGACACAGAACACCTCATCTTGCTCAGCCACCAGCGCTACTACTAGCACCACTTCCGCTGCATTTGACACTTCGCAAGAATTATTTAGTGTTGAAATCACTGATGCACAGCCATTGTTGTTACAGCCAGATGAATTTTTACCAGCTCATATATTTGAATTACCCGGCAACACTATGGATGTAACGTGTAAGGAGGATGAAGGACCTACTGATGGTGCATGTTTGGATTTGTCTGAGGCAAGCGAAGCTGGGCAGGATGATTACGATGATGACGATGATAGGGATCCTCTGTATGTTCCCAATAGAGGAGATGAAGAGGGGGACAGTTCAGAGGGGGAGTCAGAGAGTAGTAGGAGGAGAGAAGTTGCTGAAAGAAGCTGGGGCAGCTCTTCGTCAGAAACAGCTGGTGGCAGTGTCTGGCACCATGTATCGCCACCTATGTACAGCCAGCCAACTTGCCCTTCAGCATCAGCTGCTGAGGTCCGCATAGTGCCCACATCCCAGGGTGGCTCAGCGGTGTGGAAATTTTTTAATGTGTGTGCCTCAGATCGGACCAAAGCCATCTGTTCGCTCTGCCAACAAAAATTGAGCCGTGGAAAGGCCAACACTCACGTAGGGACAAGTGCCTTATGAAGGCACCTGGAGAAAAGGCACAAACAGCAATGGGATGGCCACCTGAGCAAAAGCAGCAGCAGCACACAAAAGAAAAGTCACCCTCCTTCTCCTCTTCCTCCTTCAGGTGCATCATCTGCTTCTGCCGCTTTCTCCCTTCCACCTTCACAGGCACCCTCCTCCACTCCGCCTCTGCCCTTGAGCGCTTCCTGCTCCTCTGCCCACAGCAGCAGTCAGGTGTCCGTGAAGGAAATGTTTGAGCGGAAGAAGCCAATTTCGGCGAGTCACCCCCTTGCCCGGCGTCTGACAGCTGGCGTGGCGGAACTGTTAGCTCGCCAGCTGTTACCATACCGGCTGGTGGACTCTTAGGCCTTCCGTAAATTTGTGGCCATCGGAACACCGCAGTGGAAGATGCCAGGCCGCACTTATTTTTCGAGAAAGGCCATACCCCAACTGCACCATGAAGTTGAGAGGCAAGTGGTGTCATCTCTTGCGAAGAGCGTTGGGTCAAGGGTACACCTGACCACGGATGCCTGGTCTGCCAAGCACGGGCAGGGCCGCTACATTACGTACACAGCCCATTGGGTCAACCTGGTGGTGAACGATGGCAAGCAGGGCGCAGCGGACCAAATTGTGACACCTCCACGGCTTGCAGGCAGGCCTCCTGCCACCTCCTCTCCTCCTGCTACATGCTCTTCGCTGTCCTCCTCCTCCTTGGGTGAGTGGCAGTTCTCCTCTCCAGCTACACAGCCCCAGCTCCGCAGGGCCTATGCTGCATGCCAGGTAAGACGGTGTCACGCCATCTTAGACATGTCTTGTCTCAAAGCGGAGAGTCACACTGGAGCAGCTCTCCTGGCTGCTCTTAAGAAACAGGTGGATGAGTGGCTGACCCCGCACCACCTGGAGATAGGCAACGTGGTGTGCGACAACGGCAGCAATCTGCTTGCCGCTTTGCATATGGGGAAGCTGACACACATACCCTGCATGGCACATGTCATGAATCTAGTTGTTCAAAGATTTGTGGCAAAGTACCCTGGCTTAGCGGATGTCCTGAAGCAGGCCAGGAAGGTCTGTGGGCATTTGAGGCGGTCTTACACAGCCATGGCACCCTTTGCGGAAATTCAGCGGAAAAACAACATGCCGGTGAGACGCCTCATTTGCGATAGCCCGACTCGCTGCAATTCGATCCTGCTCATGTTCTCCCGCCTGCTAGAACAGAAGAAAGCCGTCACCCACTACCTCTACAACTACAGTAGAATGAAACAGTCTGGGAAGATGGGGATGTTCTGGCCCGACAACTGGACACTGATGAAAAATGCATGCAGGCTCATGCGGCCGTTTGAGGAGGTGACCAACCTGGTGAGCCGCAGTGAGGGCACCATCAGAGACTTGATTCCCTACGCTTACTTCTTGGAGCGTGCTGTGCGTAGAGTGGCGGATGAAGCTGCGAATGAGCGTGACCAGGAACCGTTACGGCAGGAACAGGCATGGGACCAATTTTCATCAGACCCAGCTGTTTCCTCAACACCTGCGGCAGCACAGAGGGGGGAGGAGGAGGAAGAAGAGAAGTCGTGTGCAGAAGATGAGTCAGACTCAGAGGATGATGAGCAAGGTGTTTCTTTGGGGGAGGAGGAGGGGACGGCGGCAGGAGAACACCCGCAGCAGGCGTCGCCGGGGGCTTGTGCTGCTCAACCTTCCCGTGGTATTGTTCGCGGCTGGGGGGAGGAGGTTGACTTACGTGATGTCACTGAGGAAGAGCAAGAGGAGATGGAGGGTACTGGATCCGACTTTGTGCAGATGTCGTCTTTTATGCTGTCCTGCCTGTTGAGTGACCCCCGTATAAAAAACCTCAAGGGGAATGAGCTGTACTGGGTGGCAACACTACTAGACCCTCGGTACAGGCACAAAGTGGCGGACCTGTTACCAACTCACCTGAAGGTGGAAAGGATGCAGCACATGCAGAACCAGCTGTCAACTATGCTTTACAATGCCTTTAAGGGTGATGTGACAGCACAACGCCAGCAAGGTACCACTGCCACTAATCCTCCTCCCGTGTCCACGCAGTCAAAGACAGGACGCTCCAGCGATCTCATGGTGATGTCGGACATGCGGACGTTCTTTAGTCCAACGCCTCGCCGTAGCCCTTCCGGATCCACCCTCCACCAACGCCTGGAACGGCAGGTAGCCGACTACCTGGCCTTAAGTGTGGATGTAGACACTGCTGTGAACAGCGATGAGGAACCTTTGAACTACTGGGTGCGCAGGCTTGACCTGTGGCCAGAGCTGTCCCAATTTGCCATCCAACTTCTCTCCTGCCCTGCCCCAAGCGTCCTGTCAGAAAGGACCTTCAGCGCAGCTGGAGGCATTGTCACTGAGAAGAGAAGTCGCCTAAGTCACAAAAGTGTTAAGTACCTCACCTTTATCAAAATGAATGAGGCATGGATCCCGCAGGGCTGCTGCTCGCCCCAAGACTAAGTCAGTCCCCACACACACAGCATCTCTGCCTGCACGCCGTGTGACTGGCTGCCTGGCCTGCCCCAAGACTAAGTCGCTCACAGTCCCTCCACACAGCATGTCTGCCTGCAGGCCGCCTGACTACCTTCTCCGCCACCACCAACAGGGTCCGGGACTCCAGGCGGATTGCTGAATTTTTTAGGCCGCAGCTAGCAGCGGCCGCTGTAATAATTTTTCTGGTGCGTGTACATGACTGCCTAATTTTTCTGGCTGCACTGCGGGCAGCTGCAACAACAAAAGAAAAGGCATGTACATGCGCCCATTCCCCTTCGTGATCATTACCTTGCCGTGGTGAAGGGGCTTGCGTATCACAATGAAGCAATGACCGGCGCCTAGATGAGTGTCTCGGGGGGCACACAAAAGATAATAAGGTCGTTGCTTCATTGTGGTCAGACCAAATTTGATCAGCTGGACAGTCACTGTTCTGTCATTCAGCTACATCAGCCAGGCCCCATATGGGCTGTAAAGCCACCAAAACCTGCACTCTCGCCATGGTGCGCACCAGTCCAGCACGGCCGTCACTACACAAACAGCTGTTTGCGCTGCGTTACACGGTGAGTTTGGTGTGTCAGTGTGAAGCAGTACCTTAATTACACTACCTGATTGATGTATACACATGCAAGATGTTTTAAAGCACTTTAGGCCTGTCATTTAGCATTCAATGTGATTTCTGCCCTTAAAACGCTGCTTTGCGTCAAATCCAGATTTTTCCCGGGGACTTTTGGCGTGTATCCCACTCCGCCATGCCCCCCTCCAGGTGTTAGACCCCTTGAAACATCTTTTCCATCACTTTTGTGGCCAGCATAATTTTTTTTTTCAAAGTTCACATCCCCATTGAAGTCTATTGCGGTTCGCGAACTTTAACGCGAACCGAACCTTCCGCGGAAGTTCGCGAACCTAAAATCGGAGGTTCGGCCCAACTCTATCAACCAGCACATAAACATCTTGACTACTGGCAGACATAAAAAAACAGACAGCACCAACTGCCATTATCTATAATCACACCCACTAACAATGCGAAAGCCTAAAAGGTTTTTTTTTTTTTTTTTTTAAGATATACATTTGCACAGAGAGAGATACTGGTTGCTTGGCAGTTGGAAATAGCGGTTATGTCCCACAATGCAACTAGAGATGGCCCAGCCTTGGAGAACTCATGGAGAAGCACATGACCAGTTTGATCAGCTGATAGATTTGTAAGCCTCTGATTTGCTGTGATGACTTCCTGGTTTAACACATGATCATGACCAGCAAATCATAGCCTTACAAATCTATCAGCTGATCAAAGTGATTATGTGCTTCTCCATGAGTTCTCCAAGGCTGGGCCATCTCTAAATGCAACAAGGCTCCCAGAGTGTGATGTCATGACCTAGATCCTGACATCACACTGTGAGAGAGGTTTCACTACAACGTCAGCCATACTGACGTTCCTGATGATTTATTTGAGAAAATGTAAAGATTTTTCATGGGAAAGGGGGTATGAGCTACTGACTGGGATTCTTGATGACAGTTCCACTTTAAACGCACATTAATTGCATACGGTGTAAGCAGAAGGGATGCAAGAGATGGGCGTGGGCATGGACGAACAGCCACGACAGCCGCTTTGCGTCCTGAAACACTTGCTCGTGCAGACCCACACGTGAGCAAGCATCTGAGAATGTGAAACGGCTGTTAGTCTGTGTCCCTGCACCCCGCTTTTGCCTTTTCTGGTTATACCATATGTGATCTGTATGTAATTTATTCCATTCTGCACATTAGTGGTACAGAATAAATGGCATAACTTGGACTGCGGCCGACTCTGCGTCTCGTTTTGAAGCCACATATCTCCTGCTTTAAAAAAAAGCAGAGCACGTCCAGGACTGCACTCACACCTTGCACATAAGATAAAAAATTAAAAAAAAAAAATCAGGATGAAGTAAGATTTTACAACAGGCAAACACTGGCTAAATATTTATACATTTATATTGCAAAAAATAAGCAATTGTATTCATTATGTTATTTTCACTACAGCTCCTCTTTAAAAGGGTCCAAGAATACAAAAAAGCACACAGTAACAGGAAACACATCATATTTGTGTTTGTGCAGTAAAATCACCTGTATTTTCATAGGCTTCTACTGAATAGTTGTCATTTTTGCGATCGTCTGCCACATGATCATATGTGATATGAGGAATGTTTAACATCTTCTCTGTGGAGCCCTCCTCCTTTTCTGTCCGCATCTTTTTCCTTTTAACCTACAAGCAATGTCACAATTACATATTTAAAATACTTCCACAAGTAAATTAGTCATTTTAGAGCTCAGCCAATATGATCAGAATGTAATCATCACTCAAGGTTCCTGGGAGGGGCTGAAGCTGCACCAGCTGCCTGAATGGACACGTGACTACATTTCCCATGATCCCTTGTGATGACTTGAGATTAGTAATTAGACAATTTTTCAACTGGCAAGGACATTTAATGCACAGTACATGCAGATTGTAGGTGGGCCAATCAAACTCTGTTGCAGCCAATTTTTATTGGTCCAGTACGAATCTGTATACAATTTGCATGCAAACCAGAAAAATTACCAACTCGATCATATCTAGTGGTGACTGCTGGTAACTGCTGGGTGGCTGTCATGAGGCTGTTGTCAGGTTTGTAGTTCTGCTGGTCATCCGGTGACAGTGAAAGGAGTAATTTCACAGTATTCAATCATTATTGGCATGCCAAAACCCAGTGCAGCCATATGTATGTTCCCAGTAACTCAGTGGGAAAAGTTATGATAGACGAGCAAAGGTACATCTAGATCATCATGCAAAAATGTAAGTATTTATATAGCGCTGACATCTTCCACAGCGCTGTACAGAGTATACCTGTATAGGCTTGTCACTGACTGTCTCTCAGAGGGGCTCACACAATCCTATGCATGTATCGAGAAATATATGCATCGTAGTCTACGGCCAATTTAGGGGGTAGCCAATTCAATTATATGTAGGTTTTGTTGTTTTTTGGGGGGAGGGGTGGGGGGGTTCCAGAGTAAACCCACGCAGACATGGGGAGAACATACAAACTCCGTGCAAACAATGCCCTGGCTGGGATTCAAACTAGGAACCCAACTCTGCAAGGTGAGATTGCTGAAGTTAAGAAATCCTATCTAATAACATCCCTGTGTTCCTGCATCATCCTGTCCCTGTGTCCGTGTGTTGTGCTACTGCGCATGTGCAGGACGGACAGACGGACGGGACCAGGGCGGACGGGTGCGCATGTGCAGGACGGACAGACGGACGGGACCAGGGCTGACGGGTGCGCATGTGCAGGACGGACAGACGGACGGGACCAGGGCTGACGGGTGCGCATGTGCAGGACGGACAGACGGACGGGACCAGGGCTGACGGGTGCGCATGTGCAGGACGGACAGACGGACGGGACCAGGGCTGACGGGTGCGCATGTGCAGGACGGACAGACGGACGGGACCAGGGCTGACGGGTGCGCATGTGCAGGAGGGACAGACGGACGGGACCAGGGCTGACGGGTGCACATGTGCAGGACGGACAGACGGACGGACCAGGGCTGATGGGTGCGCGTGGCGGACGGGTACACAGCAGATGGATGCGCACTGACTGGCGGCGGCATGAAAAAACAGAGCCCATTTTAAACGGGCTTAAGTCAACTAGTGTGACAACAATAGCTGACCAATCAGTTGAGTCACAATACGTATGGATCCACAGAACAAAGTTAAAAGGTGGCAGCTATATTTGCCAATTGCACAAGAATGCCTGTTTCACTCACATATTTGGCTTATAGACCAATCCTACAGAATATTTATATTTCAGTTTTGGATAGCAAGGAAGGAGGTTACAGGGTTTACTGCCCTCCATGTCTCAGTGGAGAAACATTCCCCTATAAACGAGGTTTACTACACACTTTTGACATGCTGATCATTTAAACTAGCACTATGGTGAAAAAAATATGTAAAATACCTATGTACACATATAAAATATCCAGATAGCTTACGGTGACCCAGAACCACTAGGAAAGTAGAAGGCCTCCTTCACATCATACGCGCTGCCGGGCACATTCTGGCAGTGCGTATAGTGTGCGACACCCAAGAACTTTCGGAGTGCATAGACAGCACTCTGACATTCAGATCACATGCGCTGCGCAGCAGTGTCAGGCGCTATCACACTGCTGCATGCATTTTTCAGTCAAGCACAGCACTGATCCATTCACTGTAGTAATGGTGTGCATACGAATTGCGTTCCGGTTGCATGGCAATTCTGCGTTAGTGATGTGAACAAGGCCTAAGGGACTAAAAGAGACCAAAAAGCCCTCCAACTAAAAAGCAAGGCTAAATATAATTTTGCCCTCTTGAAAAAGAAGGTAATAATAATTCAGCTTTAAGTGAGGAACTGTGGTTTCCCACAATGCATCACTACTGAATATGCAAATCTCTTTATATTTGTTCCATAGTAAACGCAACATACATTTTTTACTACCTATGTAGCCTTCACTTACAGGAGCTATTGGAATCCAGTTCAACCACTTACTAACAGATATCAGTCGGTCTCCACGTGGGAGGTTCTCAAAGTTTCTTTGTAATAGTTTCAAAAGTACTTCTTGGAAAGGACCTATGCAAACATGCCTGACAGCATGTGCACACTATTTTAACAGATGGACAGTGCCAATGCCATTGAAGGAGTGCCTTTGAAAGTAACAGAGATCCTGAGTATCTCCCATGAGGAGATGGACTAGCTCAAAACAGGTTCAGAATAGGTAGATTATAATACCCGCTGACAACTACATAGGAAGCAACAAATGTATAGTGCATTTACTCTAAGACAAATGTACAACTTATATGTTGGTGTGAATATGAATTTTACAGATTTTCTGTATAGTGTACCTTAAATATCAGCAGCCAAGGCTCATATTATGTAGATAAGTAATCTGTTACATCAACTCTGAAAAAGATGATGCACTAACATGTCCAATGGCTGCTCAGGTGATGATCACATGACTAAAATGTTCCTCTTAAAGGACCACTCCAGCAAAAAAAGTAAGCAGTTAAAATCTGACAGAACTGAAAGGTTTTAGACTAGTCCATCTCCCTCATGGGGGATTTTCAGGGTTTTCTTCGTTTTCAAAGCCATTTCCTGAATGGCAGTTGCTAAATCTAAGTGACAAAATAGTGTGCAAGTGAATATGGAGGATGGCTGGTATCTTACTATTTTGGCAGTTGAACTGCTGTTCAGGAAATGCATTTAAAAACAACGAAAAGCTTGAGAATCCCCCATGAGGAGATGAACTAGTCCAAAAATTGTAGGTTCTATCAGATTTTAACTGATTACATTTTTGCTGGAGTGGTCCTTTAAAGAGAACCTGTAGTGAGCAGTATATGAAGGCAGCCATATTGATCTCCTTTTAACAGTTGCCTGGCATCCTGCAAACCTTTCTGGTCAGTAGTGTCTGAATCACTACTGAACACCTGAAATAGGCATGTAGCTCATCTTGTCAGATTGTTGCCAGAAACATCTACAAGCTTGTTTAGAGGCAGAGGATGAGCAGGACAGAAAGGCAACTGGTATTAAGGAAATAAATATGGCAGCCTTCATATTTCTCTCACTTCAGGCTTCCTTTAAAAGCATGCACCACTATCCGTTCACAGGACTTAATGAATGGGTGGACTGACTGTATCTGGCCTATTTAAGGGGACTGGTTTAATCTGCTAGCTCATAGATGAAGTGTTTATACTGTACCACAACGGTTTTCTTGGGTTTGGGGCTGGGAGACATGAACTGCTGGTTGCGCGATGCTTTCCTGATGTACATTTTCCAAGTAGTCGAGTCTGGATTTTCTGCAGCATAGCACCTCCAAGCTGTCTGAAACACAGAGGATAAAAGCACAATACTAAGTTGTTTTCACATATAGCACAATGCATCGGCTGGCATATACTGCTCAGTAACCATGTCTATCTACACACACCACTTCCTATAGCTCTAGAGAATCAGAATACTAGTTTTCATTTGATTTTCTGTGTACCTGTGTTGATAAATCTGCCCCTGAGCTTCTCTGGACCTCTGCAAAGCATGGCAGGAGAATGCATTTCACAAGAATAAAATCCGTGACAAGTATTGTTGTGAATAGTGAAACATAAAATGGTGTCAAAAAGCCGCCAGTGCAGTCTTGTCTACACCAAGCTTGTAAAGTAAAGGGAGCTAAACTCTGGACAGAGTTCTAAGGCGTACGATAATTATTGCTGTCTCAGAGGGTTAGGAAGATATTTTCTCCTTTCTGTCCCCGCTGCCCTGCACAAAGCAGGAGAGAGACCGCAGGAGAGGGGAAAACTCACTCACTAGACACACAGAAAGTGTTAACAACCCAACAGATTCTATCCCATCCACACTAAAGAGGCCCCTTTAACACTTTGTAGTGGCCATTGCAATGCAATTGCTAGGCAATCATACTACACTGGTCCCGACCAAATCAGCGAGGCATACTTTCCACTGAATGCCTCACTCAATATGCCTCACTTCCAGGGTATACAGGCAAGCAATGCGTTACTGCGCCGCAATCACTGCGATAGCTCCATAGGGCTATCGCTGCTCCTGCAACAGGATGCTGCATTTTTGTGCAACACAACCAGCGGCGACGCACGCAGTGTAAAAGGGGCCTTAAAGCTTTAGATATAGTTCCACTGCACTATGTATGCTGACACTAAGTACACAATTTAACCACACATCTGAACCATTTTAGGCTGTTATTCACATGTATGCCAAATTGCGTAGGCAGAGGTGGTAAATACCAGAGCTGTGGAGTCAGAGTTGGAGTAGAGGAGTCTGAGTCTGGGCAATTTTGGGCAACCGGAGTCGGAGTCGCTGATTTAATAAACTGAGGAGTCGGAGTCAGATGATTTTTGTACAAAATCCACAGCCCTGTTAAGTATTAGACTAAGGAGTCAGAGTCGAGGAGTCTGAGTCATTTTGGGTAACCGGAGTCGGAGTTGGAGTCGTGGTTTCATAAACTGAGGAGTCGGAGTCAGATGATTTTTGTACCGACTCCACAGCCCTGGTAAATACACTATTAACTTCTTAAAGTGGACCCAAACTAAGAATACAAGATTTCAAAAATAAAATCAATTTTCTAAATTATAATAATAAATAGCAGCCTTTTTTCAGCTGCATGATGACAAATATAAAATATTTTACATTTATTGGAGAAACCCCTCCCTTCCTTTCATATTGCCGGTAAATAATCCGGCAAACTGGTGGAGTAGATGGTGTCCGGCAAAGGAGGAATTGCTAAAGGCTGCCACCAGTATAACACTAGTTATGCAAAGAGAAGGGTGAAAAGCATGCACTGAAATGCTCATAGGCTTGAAGGAGTGTTTATTTATATTTGCATGTGTCAAAGTGGTGCAACTAAATATTTTGAATTAAAAAAAAATGTTTGGTTTGGGTCCGCTTTAAGGTCTGCAGCTTCAACTGTTGCCTAATTGCTCAAGCTCAATAGACACAGAATGAGACATGCCTGCTGCCCTGACCCATTGAGACTCATTAGGAGCTCAAAGGTGTCCTGTGGTATCTGACACTAGATCATCAGCAACTGATGTGTTGAGTCCTGTAAAAAAGTCAAGGTAAGGTGTCCTTAATTTGGACTTCAGACCAAGTCACTCTCTTGCATTACTCCATGCTCCAGTACTGATGCACATGTTCCATTAATATAGTACAATATTACACCTGAACCACTCCTGCAAGTACTCCACTTACATAATTATTACCATTATGCCTTGAACCATGCTGATTTTACAAGGTTTTTTTTCTGCATCCCTCTTTCCTATATTTGATACCCAATAAACTTTTGGAGTTTCATACTTCCATGTTTTTTCTTTCCTGAAAACCCCATTGCGGCTTCTTTATTTCTTGTCTATACCTTCCAGGCATAGCCATCAAGTTTTTCTGCCATTGACGCAACAGTAGCTCTCCTGTGGAAATGAACCGCCTGAGAGCTACTGTACCACAGTCATCAAACGTTTACAACCCCCCACCCAACAGGACCACGATGTTGCCACGTGTGATACATTTCGGAATGTAAATCATGGTGAGGAGAGATTTTACAATGGCCAAACACTGACTAGATCATTTATACAGGAATATTGTATTTAAAAAAAAAAAAAAAGCAATTTTATTAATTACCTTATTTTTGCTATAGTTCTTCTGTAAATCAGAAAAGCAAGCTTATGTCACACAGATTTCTCGAATGGATTTGTAGCGGGTATAAAACAGGTCTTTGCAGCTACAAGCTGTTGCTAACGTGACAAGTGTTGTTAGCAACAACTGCAGCTGGAATATTTGTTGCTGATACAGAGCTCTGTGTCACACATTACATTTTCACTCCACTTGAACATTCCTAATAAAGTGTTTATTTTCGATCAGTGGCTGCTGTCTCATATCACATGGTGGATTGTATTACCTGTATGAGAGATGCTGCAGCTGGAATCTGGCGATTAAAGTGCTTCTGACGCTGCTTCTGCTGCACTTTTAAGGCAAAACCAGAGCCAAGGATACCCTGCAGACAAAGCAATTCATATGGTTAAGCATTTCCTAAGCAGATCGTCCTATGTACATGTGCATGGCATGAAGTAACAGGAGGAGCTATCCCCAACCTGTTCCCACATCATTGGAAGCACCAGATTGTCCACAATGTCTTGGTATCCTGACACAGCTGGAACTAAGGAGCTAAGCCAACCCCTGTAAAACAACTCACATCATAATAACCCCTCCAACAAACTTTACTTGGCACAATGCATGTACCATACTCCTGGCATCCACCAATCCCAGATTCATCCGTCAGATTGCCAGAGGAGCATAAGGCGTCACTCCAGAGAACACTTTGCTTTACGGTTCAGTGGCAGTGTGTTTTACACCACCGCATCTGATGCTTTGCATTGCACTTAGTCATGTAAGGCTTGAATGCAGATGCTCAGCCATGGGAACCTATTCCATAAAGCTCTCTGTACACTGCTCCTGAACTAATCTGGAGGCCATACAAAGTTTGGATATATGAATCTATTGTGAGCCTCAGTATATGCTGGCCCTGCTCTGTGATTTTACGTGGCCTACCACTTCATGGTTGGCTGAATTGCTGAAGTTCTAATTTGCCATATCACTAACAGTTGACCATGAAATACGTTATAGCCAGGAAGTTGGTCCACAAATGGGCTAAGTGGCAACCTATCACAGTACCACGCTGGAATTTACCAAGCTCCCGAGTGTGACATATGCCTTCATAAATGTTATTAGAAGGAGTCTGCATGCCTAGGTGCTTGATACACATCTTTGTCCATGGAGTTTATTGGAATGAACACAGAACCTGAATTTACTGCAAACACTACAAGTAATCCTGTTTACTGAATCTATAAAAAAAAACTTAACTTTTATTAAAATATATAAAGAAAAAATATATATATAAAAAAAAAAAGAAGTTGTTGGCTGTCTAGTTACTCAAAAAATCTTGCAAAAATGATGCTGGACCTATGCAGTCTATGCTAAGTGGGATAAGGGGGAGATTTTCCTCTCCTAGGTCCTCTAGCATCACTTAGTTAAACATAAAAATTACACCCCCCCCCCCCCCACCAAATAACCCGACATGTTTCACTCCATTAACGGAGCTTTTTCAAGGGATAAAGTGCTAAAGATAAGTGCCAAAGTGATAAGGTGCAAAGTTTACATTTTAAAATAACAAGTTTAGAGATATAGCTCATAGCATGATAGCAGCCAAACAATAATGGCAGAGTTTGGCTTCTTTTATACTCTCCCAGGGGGGTGGGGACATCCAAACACTCCCCCGGGTTCATTCAGGGGCGCCACCCCCTCCAATCCGCCATTTCATTGGTTAGAGTCTCTGTCCATTAACAACTCCACCAATGACTATCATTTATATAAATCCCATGCATTAAAATACATGCCTTCACCGAAAAATTAGGGACTTGAAAGTTAATATCCATCTAGTAGTAAACATATACTTGTGGGATCTTTCCTTGTTATACCCCTAAGTCCACATAAACAAATACTTGACAGGAGAACGCTATGTCTCCGTGAATCCTGCTTTCTGATTGGTCAGTGGCCGTCCTCGGCCAGTTCAAAGACTTGACCAATCAGGTAGCAGCAGGGGCGGGATTCCGTACTCACATGCGTACAAAAATACGTAAGACGCATACGCCACCATTTATTATTGCTATTATTGCTCTCCCGCAATTATTTACCACTTTGATAATTGACATCTTTTCCTCTGTTCTAGCTATTAGTGAATATACATTAAAGATATGTGTGTTGCCTTCTCTATAAACAGAGTTTCTATTCATTAATATGTGGGTAATGTGTTTTCTTTCCAAATTTTATGCGTACATATATATTTATAGCATGTGAGTTTATGGGACAGAGGCGATGCTGATATGCGTACTATTATCCTTAAAGCAATATAACATTCCTGGATCTCCTCTTATCTCTCTGGACGCTCTTACACTGTCTCCTTCTCTAACACCAAGTCCTCTCCACACCCACTGTCTGTTGGTGTACCTCAAGGCTCTGTTCTTGGGCCACTTCTTTTCTCAATCTACACCCGTGGCCTGGGACAACTAATTAACTCTTTTGGCTTCCAGTATCACCTCTATGCGGATGACACCCAAATCTATCTCTCAGCTCCTGACCTGTCCTCACTACTATCCAGAGTCCCCGACTGTCTACGTGCCGTTTCTGCATTCATGTCCTCCCGCTTCCTCAAACTCAACATGACTAAAACGGAAATTGTGATTTTTCCACCATTGCTATCTACACCCCCACCAATTGCAACCATAACGGTAGACAACACCCCAATAACCTCAACCACTAAGGCCCGCTGCTTGGGGGTTATACTTGACTCAGAGCTCTCCTTTAAACCTCACATTGCCTCATTAACCACCACCTGCTATTTCCAGCTCAAAAATATATTCCGTATCCGTCCCTTCCTCACACAAGAGGCCACCAAAATGCTTGTTCATGCCTTAATCATCTCCCGCCTAGACTACTGCAACACCCTGCTCTGTGGCCTACCAAAAAACAGGCTAGCTCCTCTCCAATCCCTTCTAAATGCAGCGGCCCGCCTCATTCACCTTTCCACACGCTCTTCTGATGCAGCCCCACTGTGCCATTCTCTCCACTGGTTACCCATTACCCAGAGGATCCAGTTCAAACTCCTGACTCTAACATACAAAGCCCTGCACGAGTTGTCTCCTCCATACATCTCCTCACTAATCTCAAGATATTGTCCCTCCCGCAACCTTCGCTCCTCCCAAGAAATTCTCCTGGCCTCTAAGCTGATCACCTCCTCTCATGCTCGCATCCAGGACTTTACACGAGCATCAGCCCTTATCTGGAACTCTCTTCCACAGCCTGTACGTCATGCTCCAAACCTGGACATCTTCAAACGCACTCTTAAAACACACCTTTTCAGACAAGCTTATAACATTCTATAGCCCTTTATTTACTTATTTGTCACAATGTAATCAGAGGCAAAGAATCACTGCCTCATCCATCCTCCACCCCCTTACCTAGTGTGTCCCCCACTACCCATTAGATTGTAAGCTCGCAAGGGCAGGGTCATCCTCCTAATGTTTACTGTTTTTGTAACAATATTTGTGCTGCTTGGAACTCTGCTGTATATTTGTTAGTTGTATCTATGTTCCCCTTGTCGTCTTATTGTGCTTTGTAAAGCGCTGCGGAATATGTTGGCGCTATATAAATACAAAATAATAATAATAATAATAACACATGCATCCATTTTTACGCATGTACCCTTACACATCCGCATGACGGGGCTGACGTATGCGCCTTACGTATTTTTGTACGCATGTGAGTACGGAATCCCGCCCCTGCTGCTACGGGCAGGCAGTTAGCGGTGTACAGCGGCGTCCTCCTCTCCCACCATTGTAAGTCTTGATCTTTCCTCCACCTTTATCCTGCACGTATTGACACTTTCATATGCATATTCCTTAGTGTATGCTGCTATTTATTTCACTCTGGGACATATTGTACTTAGTCCCAGCACACCTCTCTCCTATATATTCGGGTGTGCAACCCTTTGCACTCTTGCTCTTTGCACTATTATATAGGACTTTAATATTCATTAATTAGGAGGTTTGTTCTTGACTTACTGCTAGTATAATACTTGGAATCTGGGAGTGAGGTCCCATTATTATAGAATACTATTAATTGTAAGATTATTATTAATAAATATGTACACCGCTGCTATCACCTTTTGGTGAATTTTAATACTGTTTTTATACTGTTTGTTCTTCATCAAATAAAGATTTTTGTATTTTGAAATTTACTTGGATTGGTTTGGTGCTGCGTTTTGGGTTCTTTTTCTCTTTTGGGGCTCAATATTGTTCTGTTGCCCAATTAGCACATACCTTCCCTATTACCCTAATAGCCATTATTATTAGGATGGTGCTTGTCCATATGGTTGTTTTGAAGCAACGTCGGGTCCGTCGTCACCTCCCGCTGGGTGGGCGTTCCAACGACAGTCCGGCGTGTGTACGCACTGTCGGCGGACTGATACGGCTGTTTCTGAGTGATCCACCGGGCGTTGCATTTAGGGGACGTTATAGGGCACATAACATGCCCCTAACGCAACGCTTGGTGGTGTTGGAGCAGGACACTACCAAGAGCCGCGTTACAAGCAGCTCTTGGTGCGCCTGCTCTGTCGGAGGCGCTGCGGAGACCACGTGAGCGGAGCTCTCCGCATCACGTGGTCCCGCCAGCCAATCAGCGGCCGCTCAAAAGAGTAAACACTGCAAGTGCAGTGAATTCCAAGTAGCCATGTGCCTGGCTACGTAGCGGCCTCTCCCCACCTCCTCTCCGCCCCTAAAATAAAAAAAATAAAAAAAATACCCGTACTGAGCATGTGCAAACAGTCAAACGTGGCTTAGCCGCGTATAAAGTACTGCATGCAGTACGTTGTCTTGACGTGAGGCGTTACTGTGTAACGCAACGTGGGCACTGTGAACAGCCCATTGATTTTTCATTGCTGTGCGGTGGGGGTGCGTTACAGGCTGCTCTAACGTGCGCCTGTAACGTCCCACTGTGAAAGCAGCCTAAAAGATATACAACTGCATAATAACCTTTAAACATTCCTTTGTTACAGCCGATACAAATCCTAAAATAAATCTGCACTGTGTTTACTTCCCGATTCATGGAAGCAGACATCTTGTTAAGATCCTCTGCTTTCAAATGAGCTTATCTGCTATCTTTGCCTTGGCCGTCATGTGTGACACAGGGGAGAGATCAAATTACAACTTGTGAGGGGGAATTAAACAGGCTAAACTCTCTAAATACATACATGGTGCATTTATCTATGCTTTCCTTCTGTCCTGTGCAAGAGTTCAGGTCCACTTTAAAGTGGTATAAAATTCAGCATTTCTTTGCTCTAAAAAATGATTTACAGGTAAAGGTAGCAGAACCAGAGCCGGCACAAGGTCCTCCAGCACCCAAGGCTGAGACACCAAAGTGCGCCCCTCCATCCCTGCCACCCCAGCCATCACACACTGATTGCTCTTAGACTAAGAGGGCCACAGGGCCCACAACCTCCCCAACACCTTAATATCTAGTTATATGGCTTGCAGTCACTGCCATGTATCCCCTTTTCTTATTTCTTTCTGCTTCAAACACAATTAGGAATGACAGCTGAATGAATTCTGCACCCCCTCCTACATTGCCTCCTGAGGCTGGAGCCTCTCCAGCCTATGCCTCGGCCCGGCCCTGAGCAGAACAGCATTCAAACAGTTAAACACAGCACTTTCTTCTTCAGTGGAAAGCTTAGCACAGTTGCCAAATTTGAGGATGTGATTACAATTGTAGCTGATAAGAAAGCAAACAAGATAATATAAAAACTGCTCGCAGTGTCTCAGCTAAATACAAGTCAAAAAATATACACAGGAGACTCATTCTCATTGGATATATAGTAAAATAAATACAGCAGCTATGTAATTAATTACAATGGCAGCTTTAAGTGCTGATAAACTGTACTTTGGGAACTTGTAGTTTGTAAACAGACAATATTACTTGTGCACAAAAGCAAATATCATAAATGTATGGTTAATAAAAAGTAGGAAACATGTTTTACTGAATGTTACATCAGTGTTTAAGAACTCTTTGTTGAGTTGGGCGAGCGTGATGGTAATGATTATTTTACACGCCACTTTAGAATGGCTATTTGGCATGGAAAGCTTGGTGGGAAGAACTGAAACTACATGCTGAAAATGCAATTTCTGCTTCAACTCAAGACTAGACGGAGGTAGACAGAGTTAGTAGTGGCCCTTCGTCAAACGTTAAAAACAGTACAGAGTATCTACTGCAGCACATCTAATATTACTACAAATATTAACAATTGTACATACCGCTGGCAGTGCAAAGAATGAAATGGCGAAGACTGAGAAACAAGATGCTATAGTTTTCCCAATCCATGTCTGAGGAACTTTGTCTCCATAACCAATCGTTGTAACGGTTACCTAATGGGGAAAAAAAGATCATTACAAAAACAGACTAATAGTCACAACATTTGTGCTCTAATAGGTGGCAACACACCATACAACTTGTTTTAATTGCTTTGAAATTCAACATTTACAATCAATCATTCTGATTGATTATAACATTTGAACTTGAAAAGCAAATTCAAACACACTGGAAAACATTGGTAGGTCAAATTGACAATCTAAGCTACCATTCATAAAAATTATTCATATTAATATTGATGATTTTGGCATACAGCTCATGAAAACCCAAAATTCCTATCTCAAAAAATTAGCATATTTCATCCGACCAATAAAAGAAAAGTGTTTTTAAAACAAAAAAAGTCAACCTTCAAATAATTATGTTCAGTTATGCACTCAATACTTGGTCGGGAATCCTTTTGCAGAAATGACTGCTTCAATGCGGCGTGGCATGGAGGCAATCAGCCTGTGGCACTGCACAGGTGTTATGGAGGCCCAGGATGCTTCCATAGCGGCCTTAAGCTCATCCAGAGTGTTGGGTCTTGTGTCTCTCAACTTTCTCTTCACAATATCCCACAGATTCTCTATGGGGTTCAGGTCAGGAGAGTTGGCAGGCCAATTGAGCACAGTAATACCATGGTCAGTAAACCATTTACCAGTGGTTTTGGCACTGTGAGCAGGTGCCAGGTCGTGCTGAAAAATGAAATCTTCATCTCCATAAAGCTTTTAAGCAGATGGAAGCATGAAGTGCTCCAAAATCTCCTGATAGCTAGCTGCATTGACCCTGCCCTTGATAAAACACAGTGGACCAACACCAACAGCTGACATGGCACCCCAGACCATAACTGACTGTGGGAACTTGACACTGGACTTCAGGCATTTTGGCATCTCCCTCTCCCCAGTCTTCCTCCAGACTCTGGCACCTTGATTTCCGAATTACATGCAAAAGTTGCTTTCATCCTGCTGCTTCTCTGTAGCCCAGGTCAGGTGCTTCTGCCGCTGTTTCTGGTTCAAAAGTGGCTTGACGTGAGGAATGCGGCACCTGTAGCCCATTTTCTGCACACGCCTGTACACGGTGGCTCTGGATGTTTCTACTCCTGACTCAGTCCACTGCTTCCGCAGGTCCCCCAAGGTCTGGAATCGGTCCTTCTCCACAATCTTCCTCAGGGTCCGGTCACCTCTTCTCGTTGTGCAGCGTTTTCTGCCACACTTTTTCCTTCCCACTGAGGTGCCTTGATACAGCACTCTGGGAACAGCCTATTCGTTCAGAAATTTCTTTCTGTGTCTTACCCTCTTGCTTGACTGTGTCAATAATGGCCTTCTGGACAGCAGTCAGGTCGGCAGTCTTACCCATGATTGCGGTTTTGAGTAATGAACTAGGCTGGGAGTTTTTAAAAGCCTCAGGAATCTTTTGAAGGTGTTTAGAGTTAATTAGTTGATTCAGATGATTAGGTTAATAGCTCGTTTAGAGAACCTTTTCATGATATGCTAATTTTTTGAGATAGGAATTTTGGGTTTTCATGAGCTGTATACCAAAATCATCAAAATTAAAACAATAAAAGGCTTGAACTACTTCAGTTGTGTGTAATGAATCTAAAATATATGAAAGTCTAATGTTTATCAGTACATTACAGAAAACAATGAACTTTATCACAATATGCTAATTGAGAAGGACCTGTAGGTGCATTCATCGTCCTAACCATGCCAGCCAGGGCCGCACGGACATCACCATCACCAAAGTAAAGAGAGCTACATGTGTGGGAACAGGATGGGACTACCTCTTAAGTCTGTCGATCCACCTCTCTATGCTACATGCAGGCAAGCTGGTCACCACATAGAGCACAATGAGATGGATTTCCCATCCATCCAAAACTTCTAGCTTTCTTTGCTTCAGATTTGGAAATATCACCACGGTCCAGGATGTTGTGCGCCTGTGGCACCTCTAGGCTCATTTCAAGTCAGGCCCTGAGCTCAGGGGTAAAGGACACTTCAGTAAACTTCTACTGGACATTCAGCAGGAATCACATTTACAATGTGTACTTTTTTGTCTTTTATGGTCAATACAACAGGAACTGTAAACACAAACAACCCTTATACCAAATCATCTCTATATATTTCCATTATTTTAACAAGCTACATTGCACTGACTTACCTGTCACTGCCATGATGTGCTCAGCAGCTCTCCATATACTTGACTAGAAAAGGTCCTTAGTATGAGTCAGCTGCTACTGGTATGGGAGTGATTACTCCAACAGCTACATCCCTTTATCATCAGGATCTCACTGATCCCTCCACCCTTTGGAATTCATTTTTAATTTTCTACCTTGTGGAGACTTATCCCCAATGATGCTATCTGAGCAGTGAATTCTATTTACCGTACTTCCAAGCAGCATTTAAAGCGTAATTGCAATAACTGATAAAGCACACTTAGCACATCCTGAGGTTATCCCTCTTCCCCTGCACATCTAGTGGAAACCTGATAAACCTGAAGCATTAGCTGCACCTGAGGACAATACACAGGTATAGTTTATGCAGCTTGATGTGAACAAAAGCAGGATAACAGGGCAAGAAATATTTAACCTGTTCAATGAAGTAAAAAAAAAATAATAATATGACTATGATGAGCAACACAGGGGAGTACAGCTTCGGTTGTGGCCAAGCTAATAATGCAATGGCTCTTATCATGGTGAGGTTAGTCATAGTACACATCGAAAGAACAACATGTTACATCAACCAATCATGCTTAATCAATTCTGTAAAATAAGAATGTGTAATCAGATCCATTAAGGCCGTCATTTTCATTCAGCCGTACATTAATACAATTTGTACCGATATTTATTATTCTGATGCTGGTTGTGCTCCACCCCAGCACTTACAGGACACCTGAGTGAGAAGGATATATATGCCATATTTATTTATTTTTAAACAATACAGGTTGCCTGGCTGTCCTGGTGATATTTCATGCATCAACAGTGTCTGAATCACACACCTGAAACAAGTATGCGACAAATCCAATTCAGCTTCAGTCAGACATATCTGATCTGTATGCTTGTTCACGGTCTATGGATAAACATGTTAGAGGCAGATAACTAGAAGGTCACCCAGGCAATATGCAGGAAATAAAGATGGCAGCCTCCATATTCCCACTCATTTCAGGCATGCTTTAAAGGTACCATATTACAGACCTGTGTATCTTATGGTAAAAAAGGCATTGATATTTGACCAATTCAGCAGGTTTAAGTATTTAACGTTAAAGCATGCCAGGCCTGAGTCAAAGCTACCTAAGGTAAGCACAGAGGTATGCTCATGCTAAGCCCACATATCTGTGCATTGTCTGTTCCTCCCATCGTAGCCCTCATCCCCATAAGCAGCCCTTGAAAAATGTGACATTTCAAGTCCAATTTTCTTTTAAACAATACCAGTTGCCTGGCAGCCCTGCTGATCTCTTTGGCTGCTGTAGAGGCTGAATCACACACCTGAAACAAGCATGTAGCTAATCTAGGCTGACTTCAGTCAGAGCACCTGATCTGCATGCTTGTTGATTAAAGACATTTGATCAGCAGGAGAGTCAGGCAACTGGTATTATTTTAAAAAGGAAAAATCCAGATCAGTCTCCATTTCAGTTCCCTTTAAGGTGGCTTTTACAATTGGACAAATGGACATCTTATATGTATGTATTTTAGATTTTAAAGTTTTTTGTGACAGTAATCCTTTCAAAATTTCTATTAATCTACCTGCCTTTCCCTAGATCAAGGGGGTATATATGTAGAACAGCAGGCACCCAGGAAACCATGATCGGTGAAGATGCGAGAATGGTTTCAATGGAGTTCATAGAGTAAGTTCAGGGGTAGGGAACCTATGGCTTGGGAGCCAAATGTGGCTCTTTTGATGGCTGCATCTGACTCACAGACAAATCGGTAGGGGTCGATTCACTAAGCTACACTGCTCAAGCAGCGCTGCTCAGTGTGGCAGCGCAAATAAAATTTTCAAAGTAGGCACGCTACTGCTGTAGCATGCACTACTAACTTACTCGCGCTACCCGAAAACGAACGACTGCTCCAATTGTCCCACTCTGGACCCTGTAAGATCCAGTGACTTTGTAGGACGAGATCCCTGCACTTTGATATGCCCAATAGGCTGCTTGTCACTTGACAGGCAGCCTATTGGGCCAAAGTGCGGGGATCTCGTCCTAGAAAGTGAATTAACCCCCCAAGTCAGCTAGCTAATTGTACAAGCTGTTAGTCGGTATATCTCCTGTCTGGCTCTCAGGGAAATTGCTGATGTTGCAGAAACCCAAGAGAAGCTGAAGACGTGTATGACACTTCCACTGCCCGGCGGATCAACTGTATATACATCACCGTGGCAACAGGGACGTAAGCCCTACTGTCCCAGTTTGAAACTTATTGTATGGCTCTCACAGAATTACATTTTAAAATATGTGGCGTTTATGGCTCTCTCAGCCAAAAGGGTTCCTGACCGCTGTGTTAAGGCATGTTTTAACTGGAAGCATTTGAAAAAGAACAGGTTTGAGATATCATATTTCAGTAGCAAATCTTGAGAAGGAATAGAAAGTCCATGATTAATCACCTGAAATATGCGAGTATTTAACTCCATGATTCTCCTATAATCTAGCAGTCTTCAGAATAAGCAGCGGGTGAACATTTACAGCTGCCACAGACAGTGGTACATCTCTATTTTGGTAGAGTGTATATTATTGCCGACTCACTGAAAATTCCAGGAAGGCGGCCAGATTATGGGGTTTGACATAAGTACTTAATGCTTCATTGCCCACGTCTGAATGGTTATTAAGAACCACCCATGCATAGAAATACTTACATTGACCTGCCAACTAATAAAGGAAGACACTGGGATGTGCCAACTCTGCCATTGCCTTAGATATCTGAAAATTACTACTTTTAACGCAAGTTCTCTGGGAGCCCCATACAGAAGCTGCAAGACAGCGGAGTTCATTAAAAATGTCTGAGGAACCCATTAAGGGCCTGTTTCCACTATTGCGGTGCGAAATCGCCGCATAATCACCGCTGACGAAATCGCATGCGGGTGCGATTCCGTATGCATTTTTTGCCGCGATTTTGCATACGATTTCGCATAGGGTAGGGTAAATGCGATTTTAACCATGTCACTGCCTGTGTTAATTTACATTAGTTTATATGTGAAATCGCACGCGAAATCGCAGGAAAAAAACGCATGCCAAAACCGCATGCGATTTCCCCATTAAATACATTGCGTGCGATTCGTCTGCATTCCACACGCAAGCAAATTCTGATGGCTGTCGTGCAGAAAAATCCTGCACAGAAAAATGCACAGGAAAACTGACAAGTGGAAACAGCCCCATCCACTTGTATTGGCTATGCGAATCTGCATGCGGACAACACATGCGGATTTGCGCTAGTGGAAACGGGCCATAGACTACAACAAAGAGTACTGTATATGGGCAGTATTTTATTTTAATCAAACATACATAAAAAATGATCTATTAAATGCATATACATTCTGTTCTTACTTCTTATGCTTTAAACCCTGTATTTGTCTCTTGCACACCACTGTCTCCTCACAGCCTCCTGTGTCTCCTGATTGAGACTCTTGTATGAATAAGGCTGCGTACAGACAGTAGATGAAACGTAGGGGGAGGCAATAAAGACCAACTCTGGCGAGAATCTAGAATACATCTTGCGTGTGTACAGCAGCCGCTCAAAGTCACCTGAAGACCCAGGATGCCAGATCTTTAGCAACCCCTCATGCCTGAGCGACCCATGAGCACATTGTATTGCCAATTAACCTTGTGGCTAGTGATACATCGGTTGCTAGATATAAAGAGGCACGGAAAGACAACGAGTGAGTGGCAGCCCATCAGTAATGCAAGTATACTACAATGGTGAATTATAAGTATACAAATATTTTATATTACAGCCTGAGCACAAGGTTATTGCTGGTAATTCAGTGTCAGATACTTACTACTCCCCACCACAGAGCATCAGCATAGCTGCCAAACTGATACTCTCCGGAACCATCAATGGCATCCTTCTCAGCAAGGTACACGAAATAGGAGGAGAAGATCAACCCCAAAAAGCCAATGTAAAGTGTGGTAATCAGTTCCTGAAGAAGAGAACAAAAATATCTGAGTTTCTGCAGATTCCAAAAAAATATTCTGTCCAGTAATTTCTATCCAAATATGAATGATTAGTTTTATCCACCACCAGCAAGGGCAGAGTGTGTGTGGAGCCACCAACGAGGGGCGGGAGGGAGTGGAGACGCCAGCGAGGGGTGGGAGGGAGTGGAAACACCAGCGAGGGACGGAAGGGAGTGGAGACGCCAGCGAGGGACGGAAGGGAGTGGAGACGCCAGCGAGGGACGGGAGAGAGTGGGGACGCCAGCGAAGGGTGGGAGGGAGAGGGGACACCAGCGAAGGGTGGGAGGGAGAGGGGACACCAGCGGGGGGGGGGGGGGGGGTGGAGTGGGGACACCAGCAGGGGGGGGGGGGGGGAGTGGGGACACCAGCAGGGGGGGGGGGGGGGGACACCAGCGAGGATGTGGGTGGGAGTGGGGACACCAGCGAGGGGGTGGGTGGGAGTGGGGACACCAGCGAGGGGGTGGGTGGGAGTGGGGACACCAGCGGGGGGTGGGTGGGAGTGGGGACACCAGCGGGGGGGGGGGGGGGACACCAGCGAGGATGTGGGTGGGAGTGGGGACACCAGCGAGGGGGTGGGTGGGAGTGGGGACACCAGCGGGGGGTGGGTGGGAGTGGGGACACCAACGAGGGGGTGGGTGGGAGTGGGGACACCAGAGAGGGGCGGGAGGGAGTGGGGACACAAGCGAGGGGCGGGAGGGAGTGGGGACACAAGCGAGGGGCGGGAGGGAGTGGGGACACAAGCGAGGGGTGGGAGGGAGTGGGGACACCAGCGAGAGGGGCGGGAGGAAGTGGGGACACCAGCGAGGGGCGGGAGGGAGTGGGGACACCAACATGGGGGGAGTGGGGACACCAGCGTGGAGGGAGTGGGGACACCAGCATGGGGTGGGTGGGAGTGGGGACACCAGCATGGGGTGGGTGGGAGTGGGGACACCAGCATGGGGTGGGTGGGAACGTGAACACCAGCGTGGGGTGGGTGGGAGAGGGGACATTAGCGAGGGGCGGGAGGGAGTGGGGACACCAGCGAGGGGGTGGAAGGGAGTGGAGACACCAGCGAGTGACAGGAGGGAGTGGAGACTCGGGAGGGAGTGGGGACACCAGTGTGGGGTGGGTGGGAGTGGGGACGCTAGCGAGGGGTGGGAGGGAGAGGGGACATTAGCGAGAAGCGGGAGGGAGTGGGGACATTAGCGAGGGGCGGGAGGGAGTGGGGACACTAGCGAGGGGCGGGAGGGAGTGGGGACTCACTCCAGCGAGGGGCAGGAGTGGGGACACCAGCAAGGGGTGGGAGAGAGTGGGACCAACACTAAGAAGTGAAACGGAATAGGTCCACTAACAAGAAGCAGAAGAGAGTGGGGCCAACACCAAGGGGTGGAAGAGAGTAAAGCCATCAGCAAGGATGCGAGAGGGAGTAGATCCTGCACCAAGGAGTGGAAAGGAGTGAGTACACCAGCACGGGTCACGAGGGAGTGGGTCAACATGCAACATTCTAAGGAAGGGTTCCTGACTCCTAGGGTTTGGGGGGGGGGGGGGGGGGGGGGCTGGATGAGATACAGAAACATGTCTGTACTTTATAAAGTATAATACTCCAGGCTTCTTTTGGCAAATAGTGCCCAAAGTGAAATAACATACCTGTCTGTGTATAAAAACAACAGATCCAAGCAATCTCCACGTACCACCTTGTCTGTCAACATGTAACATTCGTAGAATTTGCAGAAATCGGATTCCTCTGCCAAACAAAGAAATATCATAAGATCCTTTATAGGGTAGCTTTTAAGTCATTATGATCCAGAACGATTTAGCCATATAAAAAAAGGTGATTTAATAGAATCCCATCCCCTTGTGTAAAATGCCACACCGATATTCCACAATTTAAAAGGACACCTGAGGTGAAAATAAACAAATACACATTCTATCCTCCTCCTCCTAAAAATGACTTTCTAAGATACTCCACAGTTGTAATTTTATATGTAAATCTACTTTAAGTTTTTACTATTTTTTTTGTTTTTACTCAATATCACATTCATTGAAGTATGCCAGAGCTAAAATCCATGAACTGTTAACTAGTTTTATCTATTTCCCACTACGCTAGTGGAAACGGGCCCTTACTCTTTCAGGCAGAGAAAGAAAAAAAAGGAACACAGCATATTTGTGTGTTAGGCACTGTACATACACATGTCTATCTCATCATATCACCTCGGGTATCCTTTAAGGACAGTGAGTGGGTGCCATGTAAAAAAAATTTTGTCTCCATGAGTTAGAATATTCAGGAAAGGCTTTTAGTTTTTTTGATTCTAGTATATAAAATGTTGGTGCTTCTGGGGCTTCTTAAACTTTACTGGGTATCCGTTAATGCTTCTCATTAGGGCTCATTCACACTCGTCAGCGAGTTAAAATGCATGAATAAAAACTCATGAATTGGTTTGCGAGTTGTGCATTTCCATGTATTGCTATGCGTTTTAATCACTCCCGACGAGTTGAGTTGAAATGCACAGCAACTCTGTGTTGTAGTGTGAATGATAAAATGAAAGTCTATGGACTTTCAGGTTTCCTAGTAAAACGCACACTATGTGCAGTGCGTCAAAACTCACTGCAACTCACACAGTGTGACTTAGCCCTTAAAGGACAACTGAAGTGAGAAGTATATGGAGGCTGCCATATTTACTTCCTTTTAAACAATACCAGTTGCCTGGCATCCTGCTGATCTATTTGGTTGCAGTACTGTCTGAATCACACCTGAAACAACATGCATGCAGCTAATCTTGTCAGATCTGACAATAACGTCAGACCCCTGATCTGCTGCATACTTGTTCAGGGTCTATGGCTGATTGTATTAGAGGCAGAGAATCAGCAGGAGAACCGGGCAATGTGCATGGATTAAAAGAAGATAAATATGGCAGCCTCCCTATCCCTCACACTTCAGTTGCCCTTTAAGTAGAGATGTTTGTGTGCGTCCCCCTCTTCAGTGCAAGGCATGTATTTGTATGATTAATGTATGTGTTGAAGCTTAAGGGCTTATTCACACTGAGTTGCAGTGAGTTTTGACGCACTGCACATAGTCTATGGGGACGCACAAAGTCTATGGACTGTCATGTTCCCATGAAAAATGCACACCAGTGAGTCACTGTGCAGTGCATTTCAACTCGTCGGGAGTTAAAACTCATGGAAATGTGTGGAAATGAACAACAACTCACAAACCAATTCACACCCATTCATGAGTCTTTATTCATGCATTTTCATGCATTTAAACTCACTGACTAGTGTAAATGAGCCCTTAGTTGTATTTAAGATTCTGTGTATCGAAGGGCTGTAAACATCCTATAAACCAGCAGAGAGGTCCTTTGCCTGCAGTGATTGGCTGGCTGGGCGGGTTGTAAGGGGACGTCATCGGCGGGGGGCAGGGCGTCTCACAGTGCCGGTGATCCAGCGAATTAACCTACACCGTTGAGAATGCTGCGCGGCAGGAAGTGCCTGGATTGTGTGAGAGGAAGTCGCAGGGTCAAGTGACTCTCCAAGAAGAGCACCCATTCTGTACGGAGCCCAGCATATCAGAGTGACAGCATGGTGCAATACAAGGGGGCTGCCAGCGAGGCTGGGAGGGCCATGCAGCCGATCAGGCAGCGGGAGCAGCTGGAGCAAAAGAAGCAGAAGATCGCTGAGGTGACCCGCTCTCTATCCCTATACTCAATGTGCTGCCTGTTGGCTACACTGATACTGGACTGCTCTGTGCTCGGTACTGTGCTCCAGGATACTACAATGCGGTATACTCCATACTGCACCCCAATATACTGTATTGCTCTGCACTCAATACTGTGCCCCAGTATACTTCATTGCACTATACTCCATACTGTGCCACAATATACTACAATGGACTATACTACCTACTGTAACACAGAATTCTGCACTCCAATGTACTGCACTGCTCTGCACGTCATAAAGTACCCCAATATATAACAATGCACTATTCTTCATACTGCACCCCAATAAACTACACTGCTCTGAACTCAGTTGTATGCCCAAATATACTACTATACTCCATACTACACCCCAATATACTACACTGCTCTGTGCTCAGTACTGTGCCCCAGTATACATTTGTTTTATGGTTTTACGCTATGTGCTGTTTTATTGTTGATTTTTTAAAGTGTTACTTGGATTAAAGCCGATGAAAGTTTACTACTACAGACGCTGGCTGAGTGTTTTATGCTAGAGACCCACCTGTCAGGTGGAGTATATCTGGTGAGCCTTTATTTCTTAAAGGGAAGGTTCAAGCAAAAAAAAAAAAATGAGATTCACTTACCTGGGGCTTCTACCAGCCCCATGTAGCCATCCTGTGCCCTTGTAGTCACTCACTGCTGCTCCAGTCCCCCGCTGGCAGCTTTCTGACCTCGGAGGTCAGGGCCACATTGCATACATTTTTACGCATTCCAGCTAGTGCAGGAACAAAATTTACGCGTTTCACCACTAACGCGTAAAAATGTATGTGTTAATGATCCTGCACTAGCGGGAATGTGTAAAAATGTACGCAATTTGGCCCTGACCTCCGAGGTCAGAAAGCTGCCAGCAGGGGACTGGAGCAGCAGTGAGTGACTACGAGGGCACAGGATGGCTGCATGGGGCTGGTAGAAGCCCCAGGTAAGTGAATCTCTTTTTTTTTTTGCTTGGACCTTCCCTTTAAGGGGATCGAGTGGATAAGCACCAGGAGTGAACACACGAGTGGAGCACTGATTTTGCACCTGGGTGATTGTGAATGTAAATCTTGCAAATATAGCAGTAATGCACTAGGTTTAGGTCTCTTTGATTTTACAGATGCTAGTTTACAAGAAGAGGAGCGCTGTCATATTATAGACTTTAAAATGCACTATACTGACCTTAGGGCCCTATTCCGGAAAGCGGATTGCAGCAGCTTTGCTGATCACACTGAGCACCGTGATAACATGTTAATTGCGGTGCTCATTTCCCACTAGCATGCTTCATTTTTTCCAAATCGCAATTATTGGGCGATCATGCTCCGTTCCCAGCAGCTATACGGCGCAATCACGAGTAGTGGAAATTGTAGGTTGTGTGATCGCAGCGCGATTACGATTGCGCTTCCTAGTGGAAAAGGGCCCTCACTTCCCCACCCGGCTACTTTTTGATGCCACCCGGCTGAAAACAATTTCTGGGGAGAACACTGATAGGTATTACATTCTGTACAGGGAGAAGGGATTCTACGTACAGTCAGGTCCATAAATATTGGGACATCAACACAATTCTAACATTTTTGGCTCTATAAACAACCACAATGGATTTGAAATGAAACATACACGATGTGCTTTAACTGTAGACTGTCAGCTTTAATTTGATGGTATTTACATCCAAATAAGGTGAACGGTGTAGGAATTGTAGCCTTAAAAGAAAAAGAACGTGCACCATCCATCTGTAGCGTCGGCTGCCGATCCCACTTAGTTCCCGGTGCACCCACCTCCACCCCCGCAGCTGCACATTGACGTGTTGAAGGTAGTCTGTTTGATGTTTATTCCATTGAGCATGTTATTGCCAGAAGCACAATAAACTACTATGGCTACGGACGGATGGTGCACGTTCTTCTTTTGACGCTACAATTACGCTCATCTTCCTTCATGCTTGTTCCACGGAGCACATGTCCAGAATAACGCCAGTTGGGATTGTTGCAACAGTGGTGAGTATGTTTGTATTCAAACCTCGCGACAGATGTTGTGGAATTAAGAGGGGAGTGCCACACTAGTCTTTTGCTCTCTTTTGATAACGAACGGTGTAGGAATTACAACAGTTTGCCTATGTGCCTCCCACTTGTTAAAGTGAATGGGAACCGCATTTAAAAAAAATGAAGCAAGTACTTACCTAAGGAGAGGGAAGGCTCTGGGTCGTATAGAGCCTTCCGTCTCCTCTCTCGGTGCTCCCTATCCTGTGCTGGCTCCCCCCCGGTTCAATCCCCCGCCGAAAGGGTATTTGGAAGTCTTCGGGAGCCGTGTCCTTCCAAAGACGTGCGGCTCCATACTGCACACACGTGAGCGTGCAAGAGAGCGTGCTTGCACAGGCGCAGTACAGGGCCGCCCTTCTTCAGGAGCACTCTGGCTCCTTGAAGACTTCTGAAGCCTCCTTCAGCCGGATTAGTCAAATACTGCTACCGGGCGAGCCAGCACTGGAACGCGGGGACCAGGAGAGGAGCGCGAAGGCTCTTTAGGACCCAGAGCCTTCCCTCTCCTTGGGTAAGCATCTGTCTCATTTTTTTAAATGCGGTTCCCATTCACTTTTAGGGACCAAAAGTAATGGGACAGAATAAAAATCAAATACAACGTTCGCTTTTTAATACTTGGTTGCAAATCAAGTTAAAAATCAAATTTGCAACCAAGTATTAAAAAACAAAAGTTTTATTTAATATTGTTTATTCTGTCCCAATACTTTTGGTCCCTTAAGGGAGGCACATATGCAAACTGTTGTAATTCCTACACTGTTCACCTGATTTGGATGTAAATACCCTCAAATTAAAGCTGACAGTCTGCAGTTAAAGCACATTGTGTGTTTCATTTCAAATCCAATGCGATTGTGTATAGAGCCAAAAATGTTAGAATTGTGTTGATGTCCCAATATTTATGGACTTGACTGTAACTACATTTTAATTAAAGGGGGGGCAGTACTTAACCACTTGAGGACCCACCCTTTACCCCCCTTAAGGACCAGCGCTGTTTTAGCTGATCTGTGCTGGGAGGGCTGTGCAGCCCCCAGCACAGATCAGGGTGCAGGCAGAGCGACCACATCGCCCCCCTTTTTTCCCCACTAGGGGGATGATGTGCTGGGGGGGGGGGTCTGATCGCTACTGCCTGCCTGGGTGTTGCGGGGGGGGGGCACCTCAAAGCCCCCCTCCGCGGCGAAATTCCCCCCCCCCCCCTCTGCTACCTGCCCCCCCCCCAGTGATCTGAGGCTGCACAGGAACGGATCTGTCCTGTGCAGCCTCTAACAGGCTCCTGCCTGTCATGTGACAGCGATCCCCGGCCGCTGATTGGCCGGGGATCGCTGATCTGGTACAACGCTGCCGTGTTGTACGAATGTAAACAAAGCGGATTATTTCCGCTTGTGTTTACATTTAGCCTGCGAGCCGCGAATGGCAGCCCGCAGGCTATTCACGGAGCCCCCGCCGTGAATTGACAGGAAGCTGCTGCCTGATTAATTAGCCTGCTGGTCCTGCAGCTGCCACTTTGCCGACGCGCGGTATGAGTGCGCGGTCGGCAAGTGGTTAAAAAGACACAGTTACGTGCTAAAAGTCTGCAAACCAGATCATTGCTAGTCTTTACAGGAGCACCTCTGAAGGACACCTGAAGTTAGAAGAATATGGACGATGCCATATTTATTTCCTTTTAAACAATAGCAATTGACTGGCATCCTGCTGATCTTTCATGCATCAGCAGTGTCTGAATCACACACCTGAAACAAGCATGTGGCAAATCCAGGAAAAACTTTAGTCAAACATCTGAATTGCATGCTGGTTTAGGGACTATGGCTAAAAGTATTAGAGGCAGAGGATCAACAGGACTGCCAGGCAACATGCATTGTTGAAAACCAATTAAATATGGCAGCCTCCATATGCCTCTCACTTCAGTTGTCCTTTAATTTGGTGATATTCTTAGTCTTTCAACTGAAATACATGTGCTCAAAGTCGGAGACAAAACCATGGTAATTCTCTGTTTTGCTGCTACTATACTATCACAAGCCTATTACTACTGCAAATACCCTATTCCCACTAAGACACAATTGCGTTAAAACTGTGGTCTCAATACTAGTGCACACATCTATTTTAAGGAACCTTGTGACATTGCTTGTGTAATACTTGTTTTTTTCCAGCCAACTCCCGAGTCCAATCGAAGGATTGGACTATTTAGAGATATGTTCTAGATCAGAGCAATTCCTTTTCTCTGACCGCATCCTTTTAAAATAACTTTTCAGTATAATGCAATGGGAAAAGTACCAAAAAGTGGGTGAAAGTACTATTAAAACCACTCTGAGGACTGTATTTTCTTGCTGGCTGGTGGTAATGGTAACTGATAATGTGAAAACATAACCTAGGAGAAAACTTAGAAGAAAAAGTGACTTGAATAAGGGCCAGTATGTCTTATTTTCAAAGTGAACCCGAGGCGAATCCCAGGTCAAACAACAAATACTTACCTAAGAAGAGAAAAGTCATTGGATCCTGCAGAGGCTTCCCATGTTGTCCTCCCAACCATTGTTGCTGCCTGGGATACTCCTGAAGATCGCTGCCACATGCCTCAGTCTTCATGTAGGAGCGTGGCTGTGATGCACTCACACAAGCATGGCCATGCCTGCGCAGTAGCACAGAGCTGCTTATGTATGAGTGGCTCCGGCTTACAGAGCAGGCACGGTCGTACTCGCACAGGCACAGCACAGCTGCATGAAGAGGAGCACAGTCGCGATCAGAAATCCGACAAGCTTTTTCTTTCAGAGGTCTACGAGAGGCAATGATGGTCCGGAGGATGGTGTTGGAAGCCTCTGCAATGGTCTCTTCTTAGGAAAGTGTCTGATTTTAGACCAGATGTTTGCCTCTGATACACATAAGTCATTCCTAGGTTCTCCTCTAAACCAGCACTATATACCTATAGCTTCTATCAGGGCTGGATTTACCATAAGGCTCTGTAGGCACGTGCCTACTGGTGCCTGATGTTGGAAAGGCGGCTCACTCCCCTCCCCGAGTGCCGTATGCAAAGTCCGTAAGAGTGTAAATGAGAGGTAACTCACCCTGCTCTTGGCATTCCACTGACAAGATCTGCCTTAAGTCAGGGGCACCTCTAACCACTAGCTACTTAATATTGAGGTTCTTCTAGCTACATAATACTTGCCTCTAGTTACTTAATATTGAGGGTACTTCTGGCTACCTAATACTAATGGGCACCTGTAGCTACATATGCAAGGGAAGTAAGGGAGAAGTGACAGCTGGGACAGCGAGCACACTTAAGGTGCAGTTTGGTAGGGGTATTGATAAAATGACTTTAGGTCTGTGCCAAGTGTGATCTCATTAGGTCAGCGGGCCACCCAGTTTCCAGCACACCTACTGCTAGAACAGGCTTCGTTTGCATCAGTTAGCAGAATACCAGGCTGAAATTTTTATATTTTCTAGTATAAAGGTACAGCTTACCTTATAGCTGATGTAGCAAATACTTGTCCATTCGATCCTACACAAAGGACTATAACAGAGGCGACAACTACGATTAAATCTGAGAAAAAGAAACAAAAACACCAATTAATTGTAATGGACACATTACAGAAAAGGACTTTTACAATTAACAAATAGATTCATAATTTTAGAAGTTTAGGGCAGATTCACATAAAGTGCACATTGAGACAAATAAGTACTGACCAATAACAGAGATAGGTTTCCTAGCAAAGCGAAATCTTCCCCAGATCCCTACATATTTACTTCGGCATCCTGCAGACCACAATCGTATTACATATTCTGTACCAAAGAATACCACCAGAACTATTTCCTATAAAAAGAAAAAATAAATAGAAAAAATACATTACAAACATTACCATATTAAAGGAGTGGTGGAACAATGCGCACTATATTTTATCAGACATCAAAACCACTGCTGATCTCTAACTAATGCGTGGAAGGGGCCAGATAGAGTTGAGCTGAAATTTTCGTAATTTCGCATTACTAAAATTACGCATGCGAAATTTGCGATTACGATGCGAAATTACAGTAGCGTAATTGCCATTTAAATCGTAATCGAAAATACCGTAAGCGTAATTTTCAACGCGTAATTTCGCGTTTCGTTCATGCCGTAATTTCGCATTAAACGCTACCGTAATTTCGCGTTAAACCGTAACGCTCCGTATAATATAAAAAAGCCGCCGACTTTAAGGGTTAATAGCAAAGCCCCCTTAAATGCTAAGAGCCTCAAATTTGGAGAATATATTAAGGAGATCAGGAGGAATAAGAGGAAAACATTTTTTTTTTCAAAAAGACCTTATAGTTTTTGAGAAAATCGATGTTAAAGTTTCAAAGGAAAAATGTAAACATTTAAAAACCCGCCGACTTTAACGGTTAATAGCAAAGCCTGCTTAAAGTTTAGGAACACCAAATTCCCAGGGTATATTAAGGGGATCAGTGGGAATAAGAGGAAAAAAATTTTTTCAAAAAGACCTTATAGTTTTTGAGAAAATCGATTTTTAAGTTTCAAGGGCGAAAATGTCTTTTAAATGCAGAAAATGTCAGTTTTTTTTGCACAGGTAACAATAGTGTATTATTTTCATATATTCCCCCAAGTGGGAAGAGTTTTACTTACTTCGTTCTGAGTGTGGGAAATATATAAAAAAAAACGACGTGGGGTCCCCCCTCCCAGACCTCTTTAAAGAGAACCCGAGGTGTGTTTAAAGAATGTTATCTGCATAAAGAGGCTGGATCTGCCTATACAGCCCAGCCTCTGTTGCTATCCCAAACCCCACTAAGGTCCCCCTGCACTCTGCAATCCCTCATAAATCACAGCCGTGCTGTGAGGCTGTGTTTACATCTGTAGTGTCAGTCTCAGCTGCTCCCCCGCCTCCTGCATAGCTCCAGTCCCTGCCCCCGTCCCTTCCCTCCAATCAGCAGGGAGGGAAGGGATGCAGGCAGGGACAGGAGTTCTGCAGGAGGCGGGGAGAGCAGCAGACTGACACTATAGAGATAAACACAGCCAGCTCTGACAAGCTGTTTGTCAGCAGCGTGGCTGTGATTTATGAGGGATTGCAGAGTTTAGGGGGACCTTAGGGGGGTTTGGGATAGCAACAGAGGCTGGGCTGTATAGGCAGATCCAGCTTCTGTATGCAGATAATATTCTTCAAACCCACCTCGGGTTCACTTTAACCCCTTGTCCCCCATGCAGGCTGGGATAGCCAGAATGCGGAGCACCAGCCGCGTGGGGCTCTGCACCCTGACTATACCAGCCCGCATGGTCCATGGATTGGGGGGTCTCGGAAGGGGAGGGGCAGCCAAGCTTTCCCCTCCCCCTCCGAGCCCTTGTCCAATCCAAGGGGCTCTTCTCCACCTCCGATGGGCGGTGGAGGTGGAGGCCGCGATTTCCTGGGGGGGAAGGTTCATGGTGGAATCTGGGAGTCCCCTTTAAAAAGGGGTCCCTCAGATGCCCACCCCCCCTCCCAGGAGAAATGAGTATAGAGGTACTTGTACCCCTTACCCATTTCCTTTAAGAGTTAAAAGTTAATAAACACACAAACACTTAGAAAAAGTATTTTAATTGAACAAAAAACATAACCACGAAAAAAGTCCTTTAATCTTCTTAATTAACCATTAATACTTACCTGTCCCTTTAAATAAATGATCCCTCGAAATAGCCTCGGAAATGTTCTATCAGTTACAATGTAACAAAGTTATTACAATGTAACAACTTTGTTACATTGTAACTACGCCGCACCCGACGTCACTCGCCGCCGCCGCCGCATACGCGTCTGCGCTGCACACATTCCCGACAGAGCTCTGAGCTATATAGCTCAGAGCTCTGAGAAGCATCTTTGTATTTTGGTTCCAAGGAGCCCCATTGGTCCTTAGCAGACCAATGGGGTTCCTTCAAATCAAAAGGAACCCCATTGGTCTGCTAAGGACCAATGGGGCTCCTTGGAGCCAAAATACAAAGATGCTTCTCAGAGCTCTGAGCTATATAGCTCAGAGCTCTGTCGGGTCCGTGCAGGACGCTAAGTCCCCGCAGCTCCCGCTGCCCTCCCCGCCTCTCCCACATGTCACCCACATGTCACCCACATGTGGGTGACATGTGGGTGACAGATGTGGGCGGGGTGGACAGCGGGAGCTGCGGGGACTTAGCGTCCTGCACGGACCCGGTAGAGCTCTGAGCTATATAGCTCAGAGCTCTGAGAAGCATCTTTGTATTTGGGCTCCAAGGAGCCCCATTGGTCCTTAGCAGACCAATGGGGTTCCTTTTGATTTGAAGGAACCCCATTGGTCTGCTAAGGACCAATGGGGCTCCTTGGAGCCAAAATACAAAGATGCTTCTCAGAGCTCTGAGCTATATAGCTCAGAGCTCTGTCGGGAATGTGTGCAGCGCAGACGCGTATGCGGCGGCGGCGGCGAGTGACGTCGGGTGCGGCGTAGTTACAATGTAACAAAGTTATTGCAATGTAACAACTTTGTTACATTGTAACTGATAGAACATTTCCGAGGCTATTTCGAGGGATCATTTATTTAAAGGGACAGGTAAGTATTAATGGTTAATTAAGAATATTAAAGGACTTTTTTCGTGGTTATGTTTTTTGTTCAATTAAAATACTTTTTCTAAGTGTTTGTGTGTTTATTTACTTTTAACTCTTAAAGGAAATGGGTAAGGGGTACAAGTACCTCTATACTCATTTCTCCTGGGAGGGGGGGTTGGCATCTGGGGGACCCCTTTTTAAAGGGGACTCCCAGATTCCACCATGAACCTCCCCCCCAGGAAATCGCGGCCTCCACCTCCACCGCCCATCGGAGGTGGAGAAGAGCCCCTTGTCCTTGGATTGGACAAGGGCTCGGAGGGGGAGGGGAAAGCTTGGCTGCCCCTCCCCTTCCGAGACCCCCCAATCCATGGACCATGCGGGCTGGTATAGTCAGGGTGCGGAGCCCCACGCGGCCGGTGCTCCGCATTCTGGCTATCCCAGCCGGCATGGGGGACAAGGGGTTAAAGAGGTCTGGGAGGGGGGACCCCACGTCTTTTTTTTATATTTCCCACACTCAGAACGAAGTAAGTAAAACTCTTCCCACTTGGGGGAATCTATGAAAATAATACACTACTAGCCGACCCGCGTCGTAGCATACGCCGCATCTTCGATCTATCTAATAGAGTACATGCCTCAACCTTGAAGCAAGAAGAATAAAGGTGGGTACACACATCAGATAAAAGTCTTTGGAAAATCAAAGATCATAGACCAATTTTACCCCCTTCCGTGTAGTATGAGAGCCATACGCTACACAGTCTATTCTATTGAGCTGCACTCCCCATCAGACAGAGATCTTACCCCCTTCCATGTAGTATGAGAGCCATACCTACACAGTCTATTCTATTGAGCTGAACTCCCCATCAGACAGAAATCTTACCCCCTTCCATGTAGTATGAGAGCCACACCTACACAGTCTATTCTATGGAGCTGAACTCCCCATCAGACAGAAATCTTACCCCCTTCCATGTAGTATGAGAGCCATACCTACACAGTCTATTCTATGGAGCTGCACTCCCCATCAGACAGAAATCTTTGCAAGATGCTGCACACAGAGATGCAGTACACATGCAACAGATCAGTATCTGCAAAAGATCAGTACCTACAAAATACATTCATAGTCTATATCTGCAGATCTCATACACACCTTGTTTAAACGGACTTCATTTGCAGATCAGATCCACCAGGATGGATCTTTGGATCTGCAGATGATTGTCTGATCTGCAGATGAATATCCGTCAAACAAAGTGTGCATTATGCTGGGCATACATGGTATGTTTTCTACCGTGTAATAGAGCCGCTGGCTCGATTCCCGCTCGTCCCCGCAGGCGCCCGGATCGATTCCCGCTCGTCCCCGCGACCGCTTTCTTATTTTCCACTCGTTTCTTCTTTTGTCCTGCCCGCCGGTATCAAGCGCAGCAGAATCGATCCGGCAGGGTATCGGACACGGCTCGATTACATGGTAGAAAACATACCGTGTATGTCCAGCATGAGATCTGCAGATATCATAGACTATAAATGCATTTTGCAGAAACTGATTTTTTTGCAGGAACAGATCTTTTGCAGATACTGATCTGTTGCATGTGTACAGCATCTGTGTGTGCAGCATCTTGCAAAAAATTGTATCTAATGGGGAGTTCAGCTCAATAGAATAAACTGTGTAGGTATGGCTCTCATACTACATGGAAGGGGATAACATTGGTCTGTGATCTTTCATTTTCCAAAGACTTTCATCTGATGTGTGTACCCACCTTAGGCTTTTCATTAGAAAATGTATGCGTGCTCAAACACCAAGTTTAACCCTAGCAAGTCTGGCTTTCCAAATCTGGCCTAATTGGCTATTCATGAGGCAATGCTCATGCAAATATGCATTTGCTTTCACATGCCAAACTATGGAGGGTCAAAAAACTAATACCACAAAGCGGTCCCCCTGCAGGAATTAGTTCATGCTACATTAGCACTATCCAGGAGCGCCACTGAGAGGCTTTCCAATACCCCCTGTTCTGCTTCATGCGCACTAACTTGGGCCCCCCACATGAGAAAGGAGTGAAGCATGGGTCACCCCCAGCTTTAGAGCTCAGGGCTGGCTCAAAAGGATACAACTGCAAAAAATGCTTTCCATGCTCAAACACCAAGTTTAACTCTAGCAAGTCTGGCTTTCCAAATCTGGCCTAATTTGTTATTCATGAGGCAATGCTCATGCAAATATGCATTTGCTTTTGCATGCCAAACTATGCAGGGTCAAAAAACCAATACTGCAAAGCGGTCGCCCTGCGGGAATAAGTTCATGCTACATTAGCACTATCCAGGAGCACCACGGGGAGGATTCCCAATGCCACTCTTTTTATACAACCGGGGGGACCGCGGGGTCCCAGGCTCTCTCACTGCCTGGGAACCACAGAAGCACCCCAGAGGGGGAGGCTGGGTGGCGCAGCCGACCCCCCTAAGCGTGGCCAGCGCCAGGGAAAGCCGTCCGCACCTACCTCCCAATATTAAAAACAGGCACTTACCTTAACGTCCATTGCGTTCTGCTACATGCGCATTAATTTTCTCATGGAAAGCATTTTTTGCAGTTTGTATCCTTTGGGGGCAGGTGGTGGATGGCTTGCTCCGGTGGTGTGAGCCCTGGAGTTAGTTGTCTGCGCTTGTCCTTCCCCCCCCCCCCCCCCCCCCCCGGAGTGTTGTTTATGAGCCAGCCATGAGCTGTAAAGCTCGCGGTGACCCATGCTTCTCACCTTTCTCATGTGGTGCCCCCAAGTTAATGCGCATGTAGCAGAATGCAATGGACGTTAAGGTAAGTGCCTGTTTTTAATATTGGGAGGTGGGTGCGGACGGCTCTCCCCGGCGCTGGCCACACTTGGTGGGGGTTGTCTGCGCCACCCAGCCTCCCCCTCCGGGGTGCTGCTGTGGTTCCCAGGCAGTGAGAGTGCCTGGGACCCCGCGGTCCCCCGGTTGTATAAAAAGGGGGCATTGGGAATCTTCCCTGTGGCGCTCCTGGATAGTGCTAATGTAGCATGTAGCAGGGTTGCTTGCGAATTTTCACCTAAGTCATCCAGTTTTCGGCGAATTTTCACGCAAATCTTCAGAAATATTTGCGTTTTCGAAAATTCATTGTATGCAGATGCTTATGCCCTTATGCAGAAAAATGTCCACAATAATCCGCATGGAAATTCAGTCTATGCAGACGTTTATACGGAAAAATGTCTGCAATAATGCGCAAGAAACTTCTCTGAATGTAGATGCTAATGCCCTTATGCGGAAAATGTCCGCAATAATACGCAAGTAACGCGAAAATGACTGGCATGAGGCGAAAATTAACGCGAAAAAATTAGATGGAAAATTTGCCTGTCAAAACGAAATTAGGCGAAAATTCTGTAAAAATTTTCGCTCATCACTGGCATGCAGCAGGGCGACCGCTTTATTGGTTTTTTGACCCTGCATATAGTTTGGAATGCAAAAGCAAATTTGCGTGAGCATTGCCTCATGAATAGCCAATTAGGCCAGATTTGCAAAGCCAGACTTGCTAGGGTAGGCCTCTTTTCCACGGACAGTTGATAGGCAGTAAAATGCCTCTCAAACTCTTACAACTGCTCACTACTGCCTGGTAACAGCTTGCTGCTGCCTGGTAACAGCTTGCTGCTGCCTGGTAACAGCTTGCTGCTGCCTGGTAACAGCTTGCTGCTGCCTGGTAACAGCTTGCTGCTGCCTGGTAACAGCTTGCTGCTGCCTGGTAACAGCTTGCTGCTGCCTGGTAACAGCTTGCTGCTGCCTGGTAACAGCTTGCTGCTGCCTGGTAACAGCTTGCTGCTGCCTGGGAACAGCTTGCTGCTGCCTGGGAACAGCTTGCTGCTGCCTGGGAACAGCTTGCTGCTGCCTGGGAACAGCTTGCTGCTGCCTGGGAACAGCTTGCTGCTGCCTGGTAACTGCTTACTGCTGCTTGGTAACTGCTTACTGCTGCCTGGTATCTGCTCACTGCTGCCTGGTAACTGCTTGCTGAGCACACAGCTCAACAGTCCGTGGAAAAGAGGCCTTAAACTTGGTGTTTGATCACGCATACATTTTCTCATGCAAAGTACTTCTTCTTCTTGCTCGAAGGTTGAGGCACTTACTCTATTATATATATAGATTGTTACCTGTGCAAAAAAAACGGACATTTTCTGCATTTAAAAGACATTTTCGCCCTTGAAACTTAAAAATCGATTTTCTCAAAAACTATAAGGTCTTTTTGAAAAAAATTTTTCCTCTTATTCCCACTGATCCCCTTAATATACCCTGGGAATTTGGTGTTCCTAAACTTTAAGCAGGCTTTGCTATTAACCGTTAAAGTCGGCGGGTTTTTAAATGTTTACATTTTTCCTTTGAAACTTTAACATCGATTTTCTCAAAAACTATAAGGTCTTTTTGAAAAAAAATTTTTTCCTCTTATTCCTCCTGATCTCCTTAATATATTCTCCAAATTTGAGGCTCTTAGCATTTAAGGGGGCTTTGCTATTAACCCTTAAAGTCGGCGGCTACCTAACATTGATACATGCGTCAACTTTTCCGCTTCGGGAGCATGACCATACGCATTAATTTCGTAATACCCATTGCAATGCGAAAATTACGCTTACGCGAAATTTCGCGAAATCCTTCTTCATTACGATTATGTACTTACGGCCATAAACGTAATTACACTAATTACGCGAAATTTCGCGAAATCGTAATTACTCCATTACGCTCATCTCTAGGGCCAGAGACCGCTGTACACATTCTCAGAAGAGGTGGCTGAGAACCATCTTGAGTGTGTACAATGTTTAAGCATTTGACCAGTACAGGCTGTTTTGTCCTTATGGACCAGAGCAATTTTCACGTTTCAGTGCTCCTCCCACTCACCATTTACTTTATCACTACTTATAACACCAAAATATTCTATACATCGTTTTTATTATTGGGCTTTTTGTAAGAGTTTTTTTTTTACTAAGTACTTTTCTCCATTCCCCGCCCCCCAGCCCCCACAGTTTTGCGTTTATTTATACTATATCACTAATTACAAGCCCTTATTTGCAAAAATAATAGTAATATACCCTCATGACATATATACTGAAAAAGGCTTTCTTTTAAACAATACCAGTTGCCTGGCCTCCTGCTGAGCACACCTGAAACAAGCACCTGGGAAATGCAGTCACACTTCAGTCAGAAGGATCTGATCTGCATGCTTGTTTGGGGTCTATGGCTAAAAGTATTAGAGTCAGAGGAGCAGCAGGGCTGCCAGGCAATTTGTATTGTTTAAAGGGGGATTGTCACCATAAACATCTAATTTCAGCATATATATATATATATATATAGAGATCAGCGCTAGGATGTATAGGCAAGTCCTTATAACAAAAAACCCTTATTTTTCTAGATAAATAATGTCCGTTAGTTCATCCAGGGATCAGAGTGGATCACTCTGTGTTTAATAAAGCAGTCGTCTGCGCTCTATATGGACTTTGGTGAGTCCCCTTAAAACCTTAGATTGTAAATAGACAGCGCTCCGCTTGTAAGATTATGTCACTTCACTCCCAATGGAGTTACACTCACCCCGCCTGTGTGACCACTGCGAGATTGGTCAGAGATCGCTCAATGTAGTCTGGTTGTCTCCTGTTGGTTGGCCGGTGATCAGAAGTTGCTCCTCCTATGCTTTTCCAGACGCTGCTGTTCTTAGGTGCTATTGGCTTCAATGTGTGTCCAGATGCTGCTGCTCCTATATGCAGTTGGCTCAGAAGAGAGGAAAGACCTCACATAGCGTGATTCCGTATAGATAAAAAAGACCTTTATTTAAAATTGCACTTACAGACTCGTGCAGGATAACAGCGCTTAGAGTTTAACGGGCTCCCCCCCGTGCCTCTCCGGATAAGGCTCGTCGGTGGCCACGTTACTCTTTTCCCGTCTTGTGCCGTTCACTCCGTAGTTGGTGCGTACTTCCTGGTCGTCCGTTGGCTCCACCCTACGCGTTTCGTCACCACGCGTGACTCATCAGGGGCGTGGTTAGCCTCTGGACGCCAGGAATATTTGTATCGTCGCTGTGTTGCCTCCTACTTCTATGCCCTATACTTTCATGCTGATTATACCGCCATCATGTGGTCAAGGGCCATAGTTTTCTACCTATCATAACAGGATGAATTTATATTAATTTTCTACACATATACTGGGCCGGAATGGTATTAAATGAGAATAGAAGATGATCTTAGCTCACTACATAAACCCCTGATGGTTCTAACTGTTAGCAATGTAGCAATTTAAGTCTATATCTATATTGTGACCTTTTAGTTGTAAAGTTCCCATCACGGGGGGGAGCCCGTTAAACTCTAAGCGCTGTTATCCTGCACGAGTCTGTAAGTGCAATTTTAAATAAAGGTCTTTTTTATCTATACGGAATCACGCTATGTGAGGTCTTTCCTCTCTTCTGAGCCAACTGCATATAGGAGCAGCAGCATCTGGACACACATTGAAGCCAATAGCACCTAAGAACAGCAGCGTCTGGAAAAGCATAGGAGGAGCAACTTCTGATCACCGGCCAACCAACAGGAGACAACCAGACTACATTGAGCGATCTCTGACCAATCTCCCAGTGGTCACACAGGCGGGGTGAGTGTAACTCCATTGGGAGTTTAGTGACATAATCTTACAAGCGGAGCGCTGTCTATTTACAATCTAAAGAATCTAATTTCAGCAGCAACTGGTCTGAGTGTATTAAGTGATAAAGATACTAATCCTGCATTCAAAACTTTTTCTGCTGTTATGGTTTGGAGTTATCACATACCTTAGGAGCACTGGCCCTTTAAGTGCCATTGCCAAACAGTTGCAGGCTGGGGGTCTTTTTTATCTATAATATATTCCTCCTCTTCCCTTTAGTCCCCCCTCCTTCTAATGACATAAGACAGTGCACTGCCTAGTATAGACCTCAGTGGGAGTGTCTGCAGACTCTGAGAGGAGGGCGAGTAACGAATACACAATTAGCAAGAGAAGAAAAAAAAGTGAGGGAGGAAATTATGTCAGGAGGTCAAAGGTAACAAAAATGGAAACTGCCTAGGATAGGATTCTCTGCCTTTCCTTTGCAAGATTCACAGGAATCATAACGTGGACAGTGCAATACATCTGTTATGTAAGTAGAACTAGTATTTATCTACTTCTATATGTGGGTTTTTTTTAATCTCTAGGTTAGCATAGATGTCACTTGTTCATTAAAAGAAAATAAATATGGCAGCCTTCATATACCTCTCACTTCAGGTGTACTTATGCCTGGTACATAACATGCAATTTATGCCTATTGTCAAGCTCATAGTTACATAATAGAAAACCACACGGTGATAACCTGCACATTGTCAACAGGGTATTAGTGGGGACGTTTCGATGAGAAAGCAGATGTCCTTGTGGGTCACAATAATTTATTTTTACTATTTAACCTATTTTAGTTCCTGGACGTAGTTTCTACGTCCAGGAACCATGCGCGCTCCCGCGGCCGATCGCGCACGTGTACGCGCGCTCCCGGCCCGCGGTTCGTTAGCCAGGCAATCAGTGAATCGGGCTATGGTGCCCGATCACTGATTCCTTTCCTCCGCTAAAAAAGCAACAGCTTCTCTTGGAAGCTTAGCTTTTTCTGGCTGTTGCCTCCCCCATGCGTCTCTCTAAGCGTATGTTACGCTTAGAGTGACGTCATGTAAACAAACTCATGGCCGCCATCTTGTGGCCAAAAAGTAAAACTAGTAAACTACAAGTAAAAGTAAAAAAAAATAAAACTCAAGACACATTCACATTATAAAACTATTGTTTACATCCCACCCTCCCAAAAATACCCAAATAAAATGTTTAATATAAAAAAAACAGAAAACATTACAATAAAAAACAAAAAAAAAACATGTAAATATTTACCTAAGGGTCTACACTTTTTAAATATCAATGTAAAGATGAAATATTTCTATATTTTTTTTTTTATTTTTAACTTGTAAATAGTGATAGATGCAAAACGGAAAAAATGCACCTTTATTTCCAAATAAAATACTGTCGCCATACATTGTGATAGGGACATAATTTTAACAGTGTAATAACCGGGACATATGGGCAAATACAATACGTGAGTTTTAATTATTGAGGCCTGTATTGTTTTAAAACTATAATGGCTGAAAACTGAGAAATAATGAATTTTTTCCGTTTTTTTCTTATTCTTCCTGTTAAAATGCATTTACAGTAAAGTGGCTCTTAGCATAATGTACCCCCCCCCCCAAAGATAGCCTAATTGGTGGCGGAAAAAACGAGATATAGATCAGTTCATTGTGATAAGTAGTGATAAAGTTATAGGCTAATCAATGGGAGGTGAACATTGCTCAAGTGAAAACGACGGAATGCGAATGGGTTAAGTATTCATATAGCGCTGACATATTACGCAGTGCTGTACAGAGTATATATTGTCTTGTCACTAACTGTCCCTCAGAAGGGCTCACAATCTAGTCCCTACTGTAGTCATATGTCTATGAATGTATCAAGTGGCATATGCATCGTAGTCTAGGGCCAATTTAGGGGGAAGCCAATAAATTTATCTGTATGTTTTGTGGATGTTTTAGGAAACTAGAGTGCAGATGTTGACTTGGCTGGGATTCGAACCGGGGACCCAGCGCTGCAAGGCGAGAGTGCTAACCACTACACCACCATGCTGCTTTCTGGCAAATCATTATTTCAATGCACCAAAGGGGAATGAGCCCCGAATATCTCAGCAATCTACCTGGGTGGAAAGCCAAGAAATATAAACAGTTGGTAGGATATGAGGAAAGATCTAGGAAGCAAGGCTTTATAATAAGTGAATCTTTGCCTATTCCCAATAATAACTGCTATAAAATATAATTAATTGTAGCAGCATCACAATTGTATCTTCTGTATTCATCCCACCTGTAACCTTGTACAAAAAGTAACTAGCAACAAATTCCACGGTTCCCATAGGCATTCTCAGTCACTCTGACTGCTTCTATTGTGTACTGGCATGCACATGTAGACACTTTGTATCATTTCTTTTTCCTTATTTAGCAGGTTTTAAATCGACACTGTAGTGAAAAATGTGTACCAAGGCATCCTTACTACCATAACAGTACTGACTACTGCCACCAAAATGGCTACAGTGAGACCTAGCTAGTTACCATAGTCAGATCAGAAGCCTATCATGGATACAGCTTCCCATGTACTCCCCCTTCCCGCCTGACTGTTGCCTGGCCCAGTTATTAGTGCAGTATAGACATCTAACATATCATCAGGGGACTGGGTGAGGGTATGGAAAGTGGGGCATAGCATTGACGTGAGGCAGCAGAAGGCATTGATGAGCTGCAAAACTATAAAATGTTTACGAGTATATACCTATACCGCAGCAATGACACACTGCTTTGACACATCTAGTGCAACTACATTTTTAGAAAGATTTTCATTTTCCCCCATACAGTTTTATCATTTTGCAAGCCCTACTGAATTCAACGCTGATCTTATAACCACAATGTATCTTACACAAATGGTTGTATCCCCAGACTCCTATCCCATGTGCATACCCATTAAACTGCCAAAAGCTGTACATTTATTATGCTAAATCAACACCTTAGAACAGATATTCTACAGGAGTTGGACAAAATAATGGAAACACCTAACATTTTGGCATTATAATCTTAGAACATGTTTTAAGCAATCAAAACTTGATATATGTTAATTTTTTTTGTGTTTATTATTTTTGTTATTTGCTATGTTTAATTGAATTTTTTTTTTTTTACAGATATTTAAACCAAAGTTGGTTATAATTTATAAAAATGGCAGATCTCTCAGACTTTCAAAGAGGCCAAATTGTTGGTGCTCGTATGGCAGGCACTACTGTAACAGAAACTGCCCGAATGCTTGGCATTTCAAGAGGTACTGTCTCAAAAGTAATGATTGCCTTTGAAAGAAAAGGAAAAAAGTCCTCAGCAAAGCACAGTTGTGGCCAAAAGTCGAAGTTGTCAGAGAGACTGGACTCTAAATCGAGTTGTTAGAAAAGCTTGCAAGATCACGGCTCCTAAAATCACTGCAGAGCTGAATGAACACCTACAGAACCCAGTTTCCACAAAAACGGTTTGTCGGGAGCTGCACGGGAGCTTCCACGGAAGAACTGCAATTAGAAAACCTCTGCCCTCAAAGACAAATGTTTTAAAGCGTTTAAAGTGGTATAGAAACCACCAGAATTGGTCCCTCGAGCAGTGGAAAAATGTGATTTTCTCTGACGAATCATCGTTTAGCTTATTTCCGACCTCCGGCCGAGTGTACGTTTGGAGACAGCTGAAAGAAGCATTTCATCCAGACTGCCTTCTCCCAACCGTAAAACATGGCGGGGGTTCTGTGATGATCTGGGGTGCTATTTCTTGGAAATCCACCGGGCCAATGATTTCCCTTCATGGAAGAATTAACAGCCGAGACTATTTAGGAATTTTGGGCGACCAAGTTCATCCTATGGTTCAAGAACTGTTTCCGGAGGGGAATGCCATCTTTCAAGATGATAATGCCCCAATCCATACAGCTAGAATTGTTAAAGAATGTCACGGGGAACATTCTAATGAAGTGGAGTATCTCATCTGGCTATCACAATCCCCCAGACCTCAACATTATTGAGCAGTTATGGTCATTATTAGAGATTCAAGTAAGAAGTCGATTTCCGCTGCCATTGTCTCTAAAAGAACTGGAGGGTGTTTTCACTGAAGAATGGGCTAAAATTCCTTTGGAAACAATTCACAATTTGTATGAATGAATACCTCGGAGAATTGAGGCTGTAATTGCCGCAAAGGGTGGACCTACACCATATTAAAATATATTTTGTTGATGTTCAAGGTGTTTCCATTATTTTGTGCAACCCCTGTAACTATCAAGTGATGTTGGCAAGGAATGGATAAAGAAGATGCCAAGAAAGCAAGGTTAATTAACATGTAAGCTTCTTACGCCAAGTAAAAGTTTGTGTACTTAATGCATCAACTGACTAAAATAAGACAATGAACAATATAACATCATATACCTGGGTTACCGAATGTAGCCTCTATTATAATACTGAAATATCTACGAGGGTCATCCGCCAATGCAACAACAGTTTTCAATTAAACATTTTATTTATTTTAGACACACTATCCTGTTTACTTTTCCCGTAACCACCTACTTTAAGCATTTTTCCTATCTTTCTTTTACAAGGCTGTCAATCCCTTTGCTGCAGAAGCACACGCGTTTGAGCAGGAGGATTTGTCGGGAAGGGTGCACTCCATGTTAAAGGGAACCTAAACTGAGAAGGATCTGGATTTTTCCTTTTAAAATTCTACCAGTTGCCTGGCTCTCCTTCGGATACTGTATCTCTATTACTTTTAGCCACAGTCCCTCAACAAGCATGCAGAAATCAGGTGCTCTGACTGAAGTCAGACTGGATTAGCTGCATGCTTGTTTCAGGTGTGTGATTCATCCACTATTGCAGCCAAAGAGATCTACAGGACAGACAGACAACTGGTCTTGTTTAAAGAGGCACTACGGCAAAAAATTGCTAAATTTACAATATGTGCAAACAGACAAATAAAAAGTACATTTTTTTCCAGAGTAAAATGAGCCATGAATTACTTTTCTCCTGTGTTACTGTCACATACAGAGTAGGTAGTAGAAATCTGACAGAAGCGACAAGTTTTGACTAGTCCATCTCTTCGTAGGAGATTCTCAGCAAGGCTTTTATTCTTTATAAAGATATTCCCTAAAAAGGATTTAAACAATGATGCTGGCCAGCTTCCCTGCTCGCAGAGCAACTGCCATTCACTAAGTGTTTTTAAAAATAAATAAATCCCTGAGACTCCCCTATGAAAAGATGGACTAGTCCAAAACCTGTTGCTTCTGTCAGCTTTCTACTACTTACTTTAAGTGACAGCAACATAGGAGAAAAGTAATTTATGGCTCATTTTACTCTGGAAAATACGTACTTCTTATTTGTATAGGTTTGCGCATATTTTACATTTTACAATTTTTCGCCATAGTGCCCCTTTAAAAGGAAACATCCATATCCCTGTCAGTTTAGGTTCCCTTTAATGCTGTTAAATAGTCACTGGCATTCTGCAGCCATGTGACAAATGGTACTGGAAGAGAAGAAGTTAACTCAACAGATGCAAGTTAAATTCCAAAGCAAGAATGTCTTGTCTGTCAGATAAAAGCAAATGGCAGTTACTTTCTGGAAGAACCTCGTACATTAGGTGCAGTATGCACTAACTTTGCTTTAACTGACAACAATAGCTACAATGTGTTCTGGTTTATGGTTGAATTAGTAGCAGTAGAGTGTTGTACCGTGTTAGCCATGAGTAAAAGCAAGACGTTTTGAATCAGGATGATACCATTTATTGGCCAACTTCGACATAAATAAAAAGTGGAACCAAGTCTGACGAAGGCTTTTTATAAGCCGAAAGCTTACTGTTTATTCATCTCTAAGTTAGCCAATAAATGGTATCATCCTGATTCAAAACTCCTTGTTTGAATTGGGTTTCTAAAACCTACCGTGCTGCTTCTACAAGCTTGCTTCCTTTTACCCTCGTCATAAAATTTCCTGACTGTACTGCTCATCATCCCTGTGCAGACTGTCAGCACTTGGGAAAACAATGTGTACAGAGTATGGACTGGTGAGGAGTCATTTCTTGGTATATAAAAAGAGTGATGTGCATGCCACTTGTTTTCCCAAAGTAAGCTAAAATCAGCAACATAAGTATACTTCACTACTGATCAGAGTCTAATGTTAAGATACTCTTAGGCACAGAATTATGGAAGTGCTATAGCATGCACAACTATACCTAAAATGGAGAGAGGGTGCCTCTGACCGATGAGTAAAATTATTACAATTCCAGAATGATCCAAAAGCCTAGGCTGGGGCTTCAGAGGCTGACAAGTTTAAGAAATGTGTAAAAAGGTCTGAAAACAATGGAGTATAGTGTGAGAAAGCTAAGCTCTAGATGAAGACTTCTTAAAGGATACCAGAACCAAAAGGCTCTGGTAAAAATGATATATGCAATGTGTAGGGGGTAATGCTAATCATGTGATGCTTGGTTTAGTGGAGCGCACACACAGCACAGAGAAGATGGAGGTGTCAGCGTGCTTCTGAGCCTCTAAATACGCGCCGGCCAGTAGCGAAGAAGGAAGGACATACTGCACACACAGGGCGCAGTATGTCCAGGGCAAAGGTCACCAAAGTCGCCAGGATACCAGCATATATATATATATATATATTACAATATAGGCGGCAGACGGAGGGGGCCAGGAGGAGCGGACAGTATGTACTTTTTACCTCCTACACACTGCATTTATCATTTTTACCAGATCCTTTCGGTTCTGGTATCCTTTAAGTGGCCATACATCAGGAGATCAACCAGATGTAGGGCCAACATGCTCTCGGGGTGTGCAGCAGTAACGGCGTGCGATATCAGGATGAGCGACAAAAGTGTCACAGTACACTTTACCTGTTGGTGTCCGCAATCCGCATACACATGCCCCATGTGGTTGCCAGCGTAATGTGGGTGCTCATGTGATGTCACACATGCGCCCACGTATAGGTGCTCAACCATGGGCCGCATGTATGCAGATTGTGGACGGAGCCCAGAGTCAGCCGCAGACGCCGACGGGTTAAGTATACTGCACCAGGCAGGCACATGTTACATTAGCGGGGACAGGCCGATTCCTAAGAGACGTCATTTACAGTGGTGGGGTGTCTTGATACCCTGAAGGAAAAAAACAAACCCAAAAGCACAGGGAGCCCAAATAGCGTAGCATGTCAAATAAATTCAGTAGAAGGTTGAGTAGAATAAATGGCTACTCACAAAGGTGAGCTGCAGTTGGGAAAGCGACCACAGGAAGCAGGTGGACAAACCCGATTTACAGTTTATATTACCTTTTCCTGTTATATATATCAACACATGGTTTAAAGGGAGTGCCGCACATTTTCTTTCTACTCACCACAAGAATGAACCAGACTCCACTCAGGGTGGCCCAAAACAGGATTCAAAAGTGATCGCTCTCCTTGATGAAAGTAACAGGCCTCCACAATGATAGATATCATGTAGGGTTTGTGTAGACCCCTCCTACAACAGTGTGTGGGGTAAGTGCAACACAGTTAGGGAAAAGAGGTGCCCAGGATGGATAAAACTGTTAAAAGCAGCAATAAAAGTGAAAAAAGTTGAGGTGGCTTACCTCAAAGATGACAGTCTTGTTACAGACAAAAATTACAGGCAACACGTTTCGCGGGTCAGAGTGGCTTCCTCAGGCCAGTAACAGTGCCAGAGTATAGACAGCTGATAGCATAGAGCACCTTTCGATTATATTGCTGTTTTTAACATAGTTTTATTCAAACTGGGTGCCTCTTTTCCCTAATGGTCATGCTGAAATTGATCAGGAATTGGCCTGCGGTGTATGGGCAGGCAACAGATCTCTCTCTGATCAGATTCGATCAGAGAGAGATCAGTCTCTTGGTTGATGTGCCCGTACATTGTCTGATGTATGGGCACCTTCACTATTCTGAGTTTAGATCTGCTTCAAGCCAATGTTGGTTGTGACAGTAAACTGAATACTGTATTCCAAGAAGCAATGGCCTGGCTGGAACCAGTAAGAACTTGCTGTGCACAATGATGTAACAATGGTATTCCGTCGTTTTCGTTACAGATTTATAATCACAATCAGCATGAACAAAGCACATGGCTATTATCACGGTATCATCTACAGGACAGAGCGTGCAAATGGAATCTCTCTCCAGATTAAAGCACCGTAAACTGAACATATACTGTACACAGTGATTACAAGGCATTAAGTGTTAAGATCATTTTTCACTTTTACATACCATCCAAAATAGAGTCTCTGTGGCCAAATTGGAATACTGCTGTATTGTGGAAAGCACACTGAATATGAGGCAGATCAGCACTATAAGGAATCTGTGAAGAGAAAATAAATTGTTAATCTAAACAACTAAATGTTAGGCTTAAAGAGAAACCGTAACCAAGAATTAAACTTCATCCCAATCAGTAGCGGATACTCCCTTTCCCATGAGAAATCTATTCCTTTTCTCAAATGGATCATCGGGGGCTCTGTATGGCGGATTTTGTGGTGAAACCCCTCCCACAGTGTGAGGTTAAAAAAAAAAGCAAACAGCATCTCATTCCAGTGACATCACCTGCCAGCAGTAAAAATGTCACCATGTGATAAATATCTGAATGTAAATCAAGGAGAGGAAAGATTTTACAATGAGCAAACATGGACTAAATCAGTTATACATAATTATTGTAAAAATTAAGCACTTCTTTATTACATTATTTTCACTGGAGTTCATCTTTAAGACAATAACGAAAAAAGAAACCAAAAAAAACAATAACCATGCTATGAAATAAAGCAGAACTTCCAGGGTGGTGCTGAATGAGCTCACAAGACATGTCCTGGGACTACTTATCCTTCAAAAACACCAAACATAAAGAGCACTAGGGAACTTGCAACATAAAATGCAAGAAACAATGGGCTCTATTCAGTGGTGTAGCTAAGGAGCTGTGGGCCCTGATGCAAGTTTTACAATGGGGCCCCCCCCCAAGCACTCTATACATAATTGATACAGCGCACCAAAACTTGCCAATGGCAACTACAGTGTCAGAGGTGCAAGAAGGGGATGGGGAATAGCGTGTTAAAGATTACCACTATTCAAAGTATCAGGCTATAGAAGTGACTATTATGAGCACATGACCAATAGAGAGCTAATACTGTAGTTGAGGGAGGGCCCTTCAGGGCCCCTCTGGCCCAAGGGCCCCGATGTGGTCGCAACCTCTGCAACCCCTATTGCCACGCCCCTAGCTCTATTCACAAAACTTCTCATAAAGGACTTATCACTTAAATGATAAAAATAACCTTTCAGCTCATGTACAAGCAAAATAATTGCTCAAAGTAAGTTGCTCCTGATGACACAGGCAGACAGTGGAGAAGAGGACCAGGCTTCCTAATGCCTTCCACCATTTAACATTTAAAACTAGCAGCCTCACAGTACAACAAAGATCCAATAAGAAATGCTTCCTTGCATGGTACAGTGATGCTGTGCCCGACAGTTTACAGTTTATGACTTAGGCCTGAGTAATAGATTGCGCCCACCCCATCCTCCCTAGCTAAGCGGTTCTCATTGGTTGTCATCTGTAGTCATGTGATAGTGGTGAAAGGATTAGTGGGCACTGGTCTAGTAACAGTTGGCCAATGGTGTAAGGAAGGAAGTGGGGGGGATGTGGCATAATCTATGATGCAGTCTCACTCTGCATGGAATCAGGTTTCCTAAATTTGAAGACTCTACACTAAGATTTCTCCACAGTAAAAATATATAGTCTTTGCCTAACCTATCACTTACAATTATAACAATGCTTCACAGCATCCTTACTATCCTCACTCACAACTTCCCAAACTATCTTCACAGGGCCATTGCAGCTTCCTCCCCTTCTGGGGCATTTTCTGTGGAGGTCCATGCATGCACACAATGATGTCATCCATGCACTCTGAGGCTGCCAGGTTAGGTGTGGTGGGAGTGCTGGGCCATCGATGGGGCATCACAGGGGAGAGAAGTGTATGGGGCCCAAGGGACTTGGCATGGTGAGGAAGCAGTAGGTTTGCCTAGTATGGGGCACAGAAATCTCTGATGGTGGCCCTGCAGGAGTGGCATCAGGGAGGTGGGCAGAAAGTGTAGCCACGTGGTGACCGCATAATGCTTTAGCCTAGCTGCTCCCTTGGCACCAGTACACACATCCAGAAGAACCCAGGAAGAGGGGAAAATTGCTTTTCCCAGACAAGTATAGCTTTACCCCTGAAGATTGATATAATTTACCTATAAAACATACTAGTTAGATGCCAAAATAAGCAAGTAAACAGGATGAGTATTTAAAATGGATTTATGTAAATGCTTTCTTAACTCAGTTTATGTATTAACAATATTCTTTTGCCAAGAAAATGTTTCATTAGCAAAATATTTCCCTGTAGCATCCATGTAGGGACTTGGTATAGCAAAAGCATTCCAGCAGCATTGTGGGAAAGGGCACATAGGCATATTTATAACCATGAGGAAGATGCTAGTCTAAACATACAATCACTAAATAAATACTGCCCTTCATGTCAATCATTAGGGCAACAATTTGGGGCACAAGAATTATACAGAAATGCTGTTCAGCTATAGCCAAGCAGCATGCACTGCTCAATGGAGAGGGTAGAAAGGATGAAGAGCAGCATTCAGCAGGAGCAGAGCACGAACAAATGCTAGTCAATAGCAAAGGGCCCCCGCCTCCCTAGATTCTCAGCCCTGACGTATGCAGAATAGAAATCTTGGTTTTGTGTCCCTTAGCATGTATACAAGGACTGAAGCTTAGAAGATATCACATAAGGATGTCTTAATTTTGGGGCAATAATAAAAAGTATTGTGATATGTAGACTGCCATATTTATTACCTTTAAAAAAAAAATAAAAAAAAACAGTTACCCAGCTGTCCTCTTGATCTTTTGGTGTCAGCAGTGTAAGTCACAACCCTGAAACAAGCACACAGCTAATCCAGTCAGCGCACCTGATCTGCTGCATGCTTGTTCAGGGTCTATGGCAAAAAGTATTAGAGACACAGGATCAGAGGGACAGCCAGGCAACTTACAGAGGCGCTCACTTCTGCATTTAGACCCATTGAGTTATACTCCTGTTTTCCTGATGAAGCGGGACCACACCCGTGAAACGCGTTGCACTATGGAGTTGAATAAAAAAAAAATTTGTATTGATATATTTTGACTCAATTGAGTTTTATATTTTCGAGTGAGGTAAGTCCACCTGAACACCCCCCTCTTTTATACGGTTTTTAAATGTTTTTATTCTACTCTGGCGCCTCTGTACACCAAGCTTTGCTGAAAGGCAACTTGCATTGTTTAAAAGGAGATAAATACAGCAGCTTCCAAATCCAAATTATTTTTCTGATGCCATTTTTTTTTTTAAGCTGATGGCTGCTTTCAGAGTTAAAGGGAACCTGAAGCAAGTAAAATTATTTAAAATAGACACATGACTTGGCTGCAAATAAAAATTACATACTAACCACACCATCAGTTCCTCTCAGAAGCTCGCCATTTTCTTCTTACAGTGATCCCTTCCAGTTCTGACAATATTTTGTCAGAACTGAAATATAACAGTTGCTGTCAGTTGCATATCAGCAGCTGTCAGTTACAACTGCATGTGTAAGGTAATGTCCATGCTTCCCGATGGCTCAAGTGGCTGATATTACAGTTTAACAGTGTGCTGAACAGGAAGTGATTATGGGGTAATGGCCATTTTTAAAATGGAGGATGGAGAATTTCATTGATCACAGTGGACAAATGGGACGCAGGAGAGGAGAAAGATTGAGGAGTAGACTACACAGGAGGTAAGTATGACCTGTGTATGGTTATTTTGACTTTTTATTTTCAGTTCAGGTTCTCTTTAAAGGGGCACCTTTTACTGCCATTTAGTAGCCCACCCTCCTTGTGTACCGTACTTGATCTTGCACTATGTATAGTGTGAACTTGTATTATTGGGACTACTACCCCAGTGTATGATTCTGGCGTTGGAAGCCACTTAACTTATTGAACTTCTAATCAAATCTATACTACACCAAGAATATTTGACTTCTCAATGGTCTCCACCTGCACCTATCAGCCCTCTAAAGCCCAACATCAAAAAAAGAGATTTCAGTTTAGAATCATTAAAAACTGGTCAGAAGCTCTTGGCTTTCTATCCCAATCTGCATCCCCATCTGACAGTTAGTGCAGGTGTGGAAAATTAGCTGGACAGAGTACCTTTATTATTCAAGTATTTTCAAGTATTTAGGGTAATAAATCTGGAAAAAAAACCACAGGCTTTGAAAACATAATTGGCATTCTTGAAAACCAGTTAGGTGGTGCAATAAGTGATGTCTGACCCGTTTTCTAGATAAATTTGATACTTGCATAAACAAGTTCAGATGTTAAGGTCGAGATCACCTCTTGCTTACTTCTTGATCAAAATAGTGGTGTGCCGTATTCTCCCAAAAGGCTTATGTTACGAAGGATAAGCTGTGTACTGAAAGGCCTTCTATGTGCAACTATAGTGCAAGCCACAATGCACATTAATCTAAGAAGACAATGGTAGAAATGATTGGTCACAGAGGAGAGGTTCCCATCACAAAGCTCTTTATAACACTGCTGCCGATAGATGAATAAGTTATACTTTACTGGCAGCCTTTCTAGGAAACTCCTAATCTTAAGCAATTGTTAGGCAATATTATAATGTAATCACCATTAAGTCCAAACACTGCCAACATTTATATACGCTTCTCGGTTATGAGCGTATGAAACAGGTGCCCAGAGAAGTGACAGATTTACTAGAAATGTGCATATTTCCGAAAATGATCGGTTTAAACTAGTTGTTGACGTGGAATGAAGTAATCCGATTCCCTGAGGTTATAAATGTGAGAAATTCTATGTGGCTGTGCAGCCAAATATCAGCGGGCACAACATAGTAACTCTACACTTGAACAGCGATACAGACCAACATTCGTTCTGAAAAGCCACCCACCCACTAAACCCAGTTCCTTATATTCAGTCTATAACTTACTAATGTCATTTTGCACTATGCCAGCTTCTGACTAGCTATCAATGCAGATATTCCTGAATCAGAAAAAGATGATCCTCACTTGACAAAGACACAATGGCGTGTCGTAACCCATCATCACCACCCGGAACACAGAGCTTGCCTGGACCCCAGACCATCCATGGACCCTTATTGATGTCCCCTGCTGGCCACTGTCAATGTCAGAGGAGTGGAACATTGGGCATTTGAGATACCCAAATGCCCTCTCTTCTTGCCTTTTTCTGATACAGACACCTGTCAAATGCCACCACTGAGAGAGCAGCTCTGGATGCTACCATTGCTCCTTTTATTGTCCGACATTGGCATTGGAGAACCGATTCACTTTGGACATACCCTGTACAGTGGGATGCTAAAGTTTGGGCAACTTTGTTAATCGTCATAATTTTCCTGTATAAATAGTTGGTGGTTACGATAAAAAATGTCAGTTAAATATATCATATAGGAGACACACAGTGATAGTTGAGAAGTGAAATGAAGTTTATTGGATTTACAGAAAGTGTGCAATAATTGTTTAAAACAAAATTAGGCAGGTGCATAAAAAAAAGAAATAAAATCAATATTTAGTAGAGTCTCCTTTTGCAGAAATTACAGCCTCTAACACTTCCTGTAGGTTCCAATGAAGGTATTTTGGCCCATTTCTCTTTACAAAACATCTCTAGTTCATTCAGGTTTGATGGCTTCCGAGCATGGACAGCTGTTTAACTCACACCACAGATTTTCAATTATAATTAGTTCTGGGGACTGAGATGGCTATTCAAGAACGTTGTACTTGTTCCTCTGCATGAATGCCTTAGTGGATTTTGAGCAGTGTTTAGGGTCGTTGTCTTGTTGAAAGATCCAGCCCCGGTGCAGCTTCAGCTTTGTCACCGATTCCTGGACATTGGTCTCCAGAATCTGCTGATACTGAGTGTAATCCATGCGTCCCTCATCTTTGACAAGATTCCCAGTCCCTGCAATGGCCAGACTACCCCACAGCATGATTGAACCACCACCATATTTTACTGTAGGTAGCAGGTGTTTTTCTTGGAATGCTGTGTTCTTTTTCCTCCATGCATAAAGCCCCTAGTTATGCCCAAATAACTCAATTTTAGTTTCATCAGTCCACAGCACCATATTCCAAAATGAAGCTGGCTTCTCCAAATGTGCTTTAGCATACCTCAAGTGGCTCTGTTTGTGCTGTGGGCGGAGAAAAGGCTTCCTCTGCATCACTCTCGCATACTGTATCTCCTTGTGTAAAGTGCGCTGAATGGTTGAACATTGCACAGTGACTCCAACTGAAGCAAGATTATGTTGTAGGTCTTTGGTGCTGGTCTGTGGGTTGACTGACTATTCTCACCATTTGTCGCTTTTGTCTATCTGAGATTTTTCTTGATCTGCCACTTCGAGCCTTAACTTTAACGGAGCCTGTGGTCTTTCATTTCCTCAATATGTTCCTAACTGTGGAAACAAACAGCTGAAATCTCTGGGACAGCTTTCTGTATCCTTCCCCTAAACCATTATGGTGAACAATCTTTGTCTTCAGGTCATTTGAGAGTTGTTTTGAGACCCCCCATGTTGCTACTCTTCAGAGAAAATTAAGAGAGAAGGGAAACTTACAATTGACCCCCTTCAATACTCTTTCCCATTATTGGATTCACCTGTGTATGTAGGTCAGCGGTCACTGAGCTTACCAAGCCAATTTGAGTTCCAATAATTAGTTCTAAAGGTTTTGGAATCAATAAAATGACAACAGTGCCCACATTTATGCATCTGCCTAATTTTAAACAATTATTGCACACTTTCTGTAAATCCAATAAACTTCATTTTACTTCTCAAATATCACTGTGTGTGTCTTCTATATCAGTGTTTCTCAACATTTTATTGGTATGTACCCCTTTTAAAACCCTGTACTCACCAAGTACCCCCTAGAATTGTAAACATTATCACACGTACCCCTTGACAAGTATATATTTAATCATAATACATGATAATTGGTTCTAAACAGTTTCCATGAATTTACCATTGCTTTTAATTAGCTAAAACACTAATTTGGTGTTTAAATAAGATTTTTCATTTTCTGAAAGTCTAAATTTGTTGTTCTTGATTAAGTATATCAAGCCCGAGTACACCCTGGAACCATCAGATGTACCCCCTGGGGTACGCGTACCACACGTTGAGAACCTAGGTTCTATAGGATATATTTAACTGACATTTTTCATCATAAAAACCAACGATTTATACAGGAAAATCATGACGATTAACAAGGTTGCCCAAACTTTCGCATTCCACTGTAATATTCTTTAGTTCTGGTTGTAACACAGAGTGTGCATAGATTTGTCTATTGTGTCGTAAGCTATTCTTGAAGCCAGTAGTTAGCGGACATGGCAGTTGTCCCAAGCTATTGTAGAATGGTAGAAGTAAAACTGTCTTTTAGGCTACAAACTCTTCAAGTCTCTCAAGTGGGTTTCCTGAAACAGCTTGTGGGTTAAACATAAGGAGTGAGTACAAGTCTTTCAAACAGAATTTAGCAGATCCCATGTAGTAAAAGACAAAGAAAGGCCCCTTATGCAAAACTTTGGACACCTATGGAACAACTTGACCCTGTGGGAAAGTCAATATATTTCGCCATGGCAACATAATGGAACCCTTTTCACACTGTAAATCTATTGATAGATCACATATACTTTGATTATGGTAAACAACATTGGCAGTACTGTTTAATGCACAAATATATCAAGTTCTATTATTTGTGCCAAAATTTGATGCAGTGTTCTGGAATGATACTCCGTGAGTGCTAGGATTGGCCCTAATGACGAGCCGTGCTACTGCCCTCGAGACGATCGGCTCCAATTAACAACCGGAGGAGCGGGTGGATGTAGTTTAGCATACAGCGGGGTGACAGCTGCAGCTGCATTCTGCTTCCTGGAGAGGCATAACCTCATTAGAACTTTAATCTATTGACATAGAGATTAAATATTAACTAATATTGTAAATACAAATGCTACTCTGCTCTACCCCTCTCTTTAGCGCACGGCCTTGGACTCCACCCCTGCAGCACTATCTTCATTGGCGCCGATGCAAATTGTCCATAAGAAGCACTGACTTTTCCCTCCACTTTTGGGGAATAAAAAGTGTGTCTTATGGTCCGAAAAATACAGTACACAAGCAATATCCTCACAAAGAGAAGCAAAGTATGTCCAGCACTACATTGGGGTGGAAGTGACGGCAGTTGGAGCTGGAACAAGTCTGCTGCAAAAAGAAGGGGACTATATCCCCGAAAGCTTGCATACTTTAAAGAGGAACTCCAATGAAAATAATGTAATAAAAAATTCTTTATTTTTACAATAACTATGTATAAATGATTTAGTCAGTGTTTACCCATTGTAAAAGCTTTCCCCTCCCTGATTTACATTCTGACATTTATCACATGGTGACATTTTTTACAGCTGGCAGATGATGTAAGTAGAAGGAAATGCTGCTTGCTTTTTTTTGGCAGTTGGAAACAGCTGTAAACAGCTGTTATTTCCCACAATGCAACAAGGCTCCCTCAGTGTGATGTCAAGACCTCAGTGCTGTGAGGCGCAGACATTTGTGGGAGGGGTTTCACCAAAAGATTAGCCATACAGAGCCCCCTGATGATCCGTTTGAGAAAAGGAAAAGATTTCTCATGGGAAAGGGGGTATCAACTACTAATTGAGATGAAGTTCAATTCTTGGTCACAGTTTCGCTTTAACTTTACCAGTTAGCCATTAAAAAGTTAATACATTTACAAGACAAGGTTTTTTCTACCTACATAATTTGTTTGGCTAAGACGATACAGAAACTTTTTTGCTACTACTACAAAATGCGTGGAATGGTCGTGAGGCGAACTCATGCTCAGCACCGACTGCAGTCACATCCACCTCAATGTACGTCTCAAGTGTTTATATAATAGTCACGCTGAACTGTTGTGGTGAAACGTCCTATTACCAATCAGTAAACCCCCTTCTGTAGTGCCAGATATACACTCACCAAAAGGATTTCTCATTAATGCAGTTATCTAATCAACCAATCACATGGCAGTTGCTTCAATGCATTTAAGGATAGGCTTCTGGTCAAGACAATCTCCTGAACTCCAAACTGCATGTCAGAATGGGAAAGAAAGGCGATTTAAGCCATTTTTAGCGTGGCATGGTTGTTGAGGTCTGAAAAGGCTACAATTTGCGCAAGCTCACCAAAATTGGACAGTTAAAGACCTGAAAAATGTTGCTTGGTCTGAGGAGTCTCGATAGAGTCAGAATTTGGCATAAACAGAATGAGAACATGGATCCATCATGCCTTGTTACCACTGTGCAGGCTGGTGGTGGTGTAATGGTGTGGGGGATGTTTTCTTGGCACACTTTAGGCCCCTTAGTGCCAATTGGGCATCGTTTAAATGCCACGGGCTACCTGAGAATTGTTTCTGACCATGTCCATCCCTTCATGACCACCATGTACCCATCCTCTGATGGCTACTTCCAGCAGGATAATGCACCATGTCACACAGCTCGAATCATTTCAAATTGGTTTCTTGAACATGACAATGAGTTCACTGTATTAAAATCGCCCCCAAAATCACCAGATCTCAACCCAATAGAGCATCTTTGGGAAGAACTGAAAGCCTTTTTTTCCTCTTTTATTCGTATGAGAAATCTGACTGAATTTCCTATTTTTTTTAACATCCCCTAGGACGGATAGTGCCAGCACTTCTCAATTTCCTTTTATGCACAACAAACAAGAATAATAACTAGGCTGTCTCACTGATAAGTAATTGCAGCCATAAAACACTTTCCTGCCAGTAAATGGCTTCTGGGGAGCAGGAAAGAGATAAAAAAAGGTTCAATAATTCATAGATTTGAGCTCTGACATACTTCAATGAAGGTGCCATTGAGCAGAGACCATGAAACAGTAAAAAAACTTAAAAACTAGATTTAAATGTAAAATAAAACTGGGGGATATCCAAAAAAGTCATTTTTAGGAGACTGAGGATGGATACAATTGCTTTTCTCATCAGTTTATTTTCACCTCTGCTGTCCTTTAAAGGATACCACAACTGAAAAAAAGAAAGGTGCGTTGGCCAGGGAGGGAAAATTATATAATTAACGCCTCTCTTGTTCCCCGCCGTCAGCCGCCGGTCTTCTCCAATAGATGTTGGTGTCCGGGCGCCTCTCCTGACCTCTAACCCGGGCATACTGCGCCGCGCATGTGGAGTATGTCTGTTCTTCACCGCTTCTGCCGGCGCGTAATTTCGGCAGAAGCAAGTTCACTCCCCTGGCTCCTCCTCCATAACATCTTGCGCTCCACGGAAGGAGGAGCCAGGGGAGTGAACTTGCTTCTGCCGAAATTACGTGACGGCAGAAGCGGTGAAGAACGGACATACTGCACATGTGCAACGCAGTATGTCTGGGTTAAATGTCAGGAGAGTCGCCTGGACACCGGCATCTATTGGAGAAGACTGGCGGCTGATGGCGGGGAACAAGAGAAGCAATAAGTGTCTAATTTCCCCTCCCTAGCCACCGCACCTTTCTTTTTTTTCAGTTGTGGCATCCTTTAACCACTTCATGCCATGAGCTGCAGCATATAAATGCACATGCACTTTGGGAGAATGGTCGCTTAAATAAAGATCATATTTGCACCAAAGGCACACAAAGATGTTTTATAAAATGTCCATTTTGCAAGAAGTGGGGACAGCACAGGTGTCAAACTCAAGTCTTCGAAGGCCATATCCAGGTCAATGCTTAGGCCAACTGAGAAATGGAGATGTGTGTTCTACCCTATAAATCACACCCTACCTGATTCAGTCCCACCAATTAATTTGAGCTGTGCCAAACATGTGGGAGGACCTCGGCTCTTGAGGACTGGAATTGAACATCCCTGGGTTAAAATATACTTGACCTAAGGCAAAGCTACTTAAGGTAAGCACAGAGCACTCTTCAAATGACCCAGTTTTCATAATTATTACTTGGAAAATTTGACTTTTGACTTGAGTCAAATGGCTAGACAGGAAGAGGCAGTCTTGCCTGTTCCTGTCTGAAAATGGTACTTTACTTAAAAGTCAAATTTTTCAAGGAGTGATTACAGAGGCACAGAGAGGTGTGTGAATCCAGCATGGACAAGCCTCTGTTCTTACCTTAGATAGGTTTGCCTTGGGTCAGGTATATTTTAAAGAGGAACTATTAGCCATACTATGTCAGGGGAAAAACAAATAAACACATAAGAAAGTAGATAATTACCTGCTCTACTTACATAACAGATGTATTGCACAGTCCACATTTCGACTTTAGTGATTTTTATATAGTAAATAAAGGAAATTATTTTCATGGCAGTAGCCATCTTGGCTCCCACAAACATGAAGCCAATTCTGATGTCATTTCCTCCCTTACTCCCCGCCCTGCATCCCCTCCTCTCCCCGCAGCATTACAGAGCTTAGCAGGGAGGAATAAAGGCAGCGCACACAGACTCCCATCCTTATGGATCCTGGCACTGGAGTTCCCCTCTATACTCTGCACTACCACCGGCGGTAGTGTAGAGAGTATAGACGGTAACTTCAGCGCCTGGAACCATAAGGAGGCGAGTCTATGAGTGCTGCCTTTATTCCTCTCTGCCTAAGCTCTGTAATGCTGCGGGGAAAAGACGAGAGGATGCGAGGGGGGATGCGGCAGGAGTGCAGTGGATGGGGCAGACAGTGGCACACTACAGGAATGTGGCTGACGACAGTGACAGAGGACAGGTGCTTGCCCCCATCCCTGCGCCATTACTACCACCAATCGGAAAAATTGGGAGGGATAGAGGCTTCAGCCAATCAGGCTGAACTAGCTGTCAGATGGGAATTACTAGTGGGAGGAGGAAAGTAATGAAGAAAGAAAAAAAAAAGCCCTGCAACTTTCTTTTTGCGGCAGATGTACAAATTAAGGAGCCAGGTGACCTGGGGAAAATATTCTATTAGAAAATAAAAGTAAGAAATATTTTGAACTCTTGAATTGTCTGTTTAGGATCCCTTTTACTTATTTAACAGCCAGAAATAGAGAGATGACTTTGGATTTTATGTCTATCAGTTACTCTTTAAAGACTCTTCTCTCCCAGGCAGAAGGAAAAAAAAACATCAGAAATGAAAATCAAAGGCAACGGACACAGAAACTTATCAGCCAAGCACTCGAGCAAACTCATTAATGAATTCCAAGTGTTTAAGAAAAATAATGAACAGGAAGCATTACAAATATCTATGAAGTAATAAATCAGGAAAATTACCAGCGCAAATGTTGGAGGACAAGGCCAAAACATATTTCATAGATAACGGAGTCATAAAAATTAACCAGAATCATATCTTGAAGAAATTAACAAATAAACTGTAGAATAAAAGGTTTGGTGCCAATGCCTCCCAAATTACAAATTATCAACTTTATTCAAGATGAACCAAGTAGATAAAGATATTAGAAGGGAACTGGAGCAACCCTTCTCCATCTGTTAAAGTAGATCCTAGATAAACTTTTACTCATTGCATAGTTGGGTTCCTTTCATATAGTTTATAGGGCATTCCTCAAGCCAAATACTTTTTTTGTTTTGTTTTAATACTCTAACTCCCTATAAACTAAGCAAGCCTCGCCCACAGCTCCTTTTGTGCCTTGGCAGTCTTAGAGCCATGTAGCAAGGGCTTATGGGAGCTCAGTCTGGGCAGGAGGAGGTTACTAGCCAGAGATTTCAGAGGCAGAGGGGAGGAGGAGAGGGAGTGAATTTGTCACAGGCTGACCCGTGGGTTGGAGATGCTATCAGCTTGCCTGTTTAATGTGACAAGCAAAGCATGGCTGCCCTCGTATCACAGGAAGAAATAATCATAAAATGTTGAAGCTGTTTGCAGCTAGATTTGCTGTGCAAACTATCTAAATTTTAGATAAGATATATAGACAAGTTACTTGTTATAGTTAGTTTTTCATCTCAGATCAGCTTTATATCAAAAATGTCATCAAGACCCGTAGTAAATAAAGTTCAGGCCAGATTGACTCCCTATTGCAACAAAGCTGAGCTGGCCATTTTCAAATAATTTAACATCGTTCATAACCTTAATAATTTAAGGTGGTTTTGCGCCATAAAGACTTGACTCAATAAGTATGCAAATTCCTCCCTGGGCCCCCACCAATTGAAATTCATAACTGAAGCAGGCACAAGGGAAAACAAAAAGAAGAGACACCTGCCACAACCAGAAATCTCTTCTAATTCCTAGAGGTTATTTATTTTCTAACCTCTCAAACTGAAATGGGGTCAAAACCAAACCTCGATCAATGGGCCTGATACACAAACATGCACAGGCAGCGCATAGCAATGTTACCGCGACTAACCAGGTGACCTGCATGCGTTACCCAATTAGCGCAACGTATTGTATGTGTTGCGCTAAAAAGGTAATGCACACCGCTACCCTGGCATTAATACGGGTAAAAGTGCCCTGCCTGTGTACTTCGAATTCAGCGATGCTTTGTGCATCAGTCCCCGGGTTAAAACACACTTATAAAATACAATGATAAAAGGACTTAAATTGTAATTCATAGTTTTGAAATAGAGTAGGTTAGTCTTGTGCAGAAACCCTTTATAAAGGGAGTCTGCAGACCACTACAAAGGAAGTGTTTTATCAGATTACTCCACAGGAGTAATCAATCTGTCCGATAGATTATTTCCAACATGTCCGATCTGAATTTCGATCGATCTTCGAAATTTCCGATCGAAAATTAAGATTGGACGTGTTGGAAATAATCGATTTAGCAGGTAAATCTGCCAGATAATTGTATGGTGTGTACCTAGCATTACACCTGTGCTTTATGACAGTAGTTATACTGCCATAAAAATAAACACACTGATCAATACTTGCCTCCAAATAACGATTTTTATGGAGTCTGCCGATACTGATCCATTGCAAGTCTGTCTGCCACCACAGAAAGTGAATTCTTTAGCACTGAAGCCTGCTTGATGCATGTAAGTTTGTTTGAATGGGAAGAGAGACTGTGGCTTACAGGAGATTTCCCTTCTCTTCCACTTTAAAACCTCTTCTTCACAGAGAGACTTGAGAGTGAGGGAGACAGTGATCTGTCCTGATTAGGGGTGAATGCTGCACAGAGAGATTGTCCAATCAGCATGTTGGTGGGTGGAGCCTTGAGAATTTCTTGAGGAAAAACACCCACCCACACCAAGTTTGCCCTGACAAAGCCCAGAAGTGGCAAGCAAAACCAACCTTATTCCGAACACTTGTGTGGTCAGCTCTAATCTGTTGCTCCATAGGAGATCAGGTGCCTGCCTTGGGACCTATACTGTTCTGTGCTGGGTGTTGAATGGTCACAACCCATGCAGAGGGAAGGTGATGTGCACCATATGCTGGGGGTGGAGTGCAGCACACTCTTTATTCTGAGCACTTGTACTAGCAAAGAGTCTACATGTTGGGGTACAACAAATACATGCTGTAGCGGCTTGTGAGTATAGATGGTTTTAACCAAGCCTATGCTACGCTAGCTTTGCTGAAGCCATTGTCCATGGCTTTTGCATGGTCAATCTGGCCACTCTGGTTGTTTGGTTTACATTGCTGCTGCTTTCAAGCTTACTCTGTACATGAACTGTGATATGCAATAGACTGTTTGCCATTAAGCAAAGTGCTGATCGTCTCAGGATAGAAGTTTCCATGCGTTGTGTGTTTGCTGGCATTTGCCTGGTGTATGTGTGCAATGACATTTCACCAACAGCGTTATTGTTTTGAGCTATGAGACTACGTCCATGTAGGTTTCAGTGTTTTGTAGTATGTTACAATTTCATTCAAAACGTTAATTTATTGCATACAAGATGTACAGGTAGTCCCCAGTTAACGAACGAGATAGGGACTGTAGGTCCGTTCTTAACCTGAATCTGTTCTTAAGTTAGAACAATGTGCTATCTCTGTGCCCTGTACCTCCTCTGTGTCCCCCTGTGCCAGCAACGTCCCCCTCTGTGTCACATCCGCCCTCTGTACCGGCTTATACAAGTTTAAAAGCCATTTTTTCTTTGAATTTTTTAAAATAGATTTTCTCAAAAACTAAAAATCTTTGTAAGTCGGGGACTACCTGTAAACTGCAGCCAAATGGAATATAGAGACACTTGATTTGAATCACGTGCTCAAATAGTAACCAAAATGATGTATGAAAATATCAATATTACAATAGCATACCATACTTCTAAGAGGTCTGGCAGCCCTGGGCAAAAAAGAGAAGTGGGCCTAGCATCCAATCCATGCTTCTTTATGTTCTGCTCAACACTGACCAACAGGCCTAAAAAAAAAAAAAAAAAAAAAAAAAAAACACCCTCCTTCCTATGAGAAATAGTTCTCAGACTATTCCCTAGCCAACTGTATGGTTTCTTAATCAAATTTATTCATGCTGGAAATACACTGTTCATTTTTGAGGTGATTAAATGGTTCGATAGATAATTTCCGACATGTCCGATCTCCCTTTTGATCCTTCGCGAGCGGAAGATAAGAGAATCGATAAGATAAGAGAATCGACTGCAGATTCGAGCAGCAAAAACGATTGAGAGGAGAATCGAGGGCCAGAAACGAACCGTGTATTCCCAGCATTAGATGAGAGTGCCCGGTAAGATATGCCAATGTTATTTTTCTACATCTGCGCAGAAGTGCAGAAATCCGTGAGCCAGTTGGGGTCAGCGATCTTATGGAGGGACAGCAGCAGCCAGGAGGACATTGGAACTTCAACGCTGGAGCAGAGAGACTTCTAGGGGCTGGAAGAAGTCCCAGACAAGTAAAGCTTTACTTTTTTAATTTTACCTCACATATCCTTTATGAAGCTTCCACTTCTTCATAAATTCTCAGCTATGCCTTCAATAATTACACCGTGTGTTTCTAACTACATTTGCAGCTGCTGTAAAAACGAACCCTGCCTTGAGATGTTAGTTTACTTTGGCTTCCTTTATGCTGGCACATTGCTATTTGTCAATTGGCTACAAGCACTATTTCCATGCACAGACTTCCGTGTAAAGAATAACAAACAAAATAACAAGATTACACATAAATAAAGCATTTCGCAACTAGCTTAGGTTTCCAGATTTGGTGGAGGTCATCAAATGACAATGACAGTTGTATGTTTATTTTCTCAGACTTGTGATGATGCTCACTGACGCACTTTGCCCAGACTGCCTGACCCAAATACATTCAGCCTCAGCACATATGCATGGTACTAGATATTAACAGCTGTTTTTTGTTTGGGTTTCTCTCAGCTAAAGGGTAACATTCAGTATGATAAATAGTACGGGTTGTCAAGAGGTCAAAGTGCAAAGGAATTACAAGGCAAAACAACTCCTGAATGGATGTAGTAGTAGACACCCAAGGGCATCAGAAGTGCAAAGATTAACTGAGGTTTCCATTCATGTGTTGCAGTTCAGTGCAGCATTGCAGCACATGGTTGCATGCTAATTTTGCACAAATGCAGTGTGATCCCATTCATTATAAATGGGCTCAACAAAAATCTGGACACCCAAACTTTTGGATGGACAGGGGGCAGTGCACTTTTAACCCCTAGCTGACCACTCCACGCCGATTGGCGTGAACGCGGCGGCAACCCCAGTACCACTCCACGCCAATTGGCGTGAATGGCTGCAGGCGGGGATTGCAGGAGATCGCGTGCGCTAATGCGCGCGCATCTCAGCATGAATGACTCCTTCAGTCTCCCAGCAGCTATCGCCGCTCGGAGACTGTTAAGACAGCAAAATAACACAGGACAGCGCTGCAAGCCAAGGCAATGCATCCCCCTGGGGGACACAGAAGCGATCCGCTGTGATAGGCTGACAGGGGGAGGGAGGGAAAAATAATCTTTAAAAAAGGTGAAATTTATTTAATAAAAAAACAAATCAATATTTCTAAAAAGAAAAACACTGGGGGAGCGATCAGACCCCACCAACAGAGAACTCTGTTGGTGGGGAGAAAACTTGTTTGCCGAGTTGTCCGGCCCTGCAGCTAGGCCTTAAAGCTGCAGTGGCCTATTAACCTCCCTGGCGGTAAGCCCGTGCTGAGCACGGGCTATGCCGCCGGGAGGCACCGCTCAGGCCCCGCTGGGCCAATTTGCATAATTTTTTTTTTGCTACACGCAGCTAGCACTTTGCTAGCTGCGTGCAGTGCCCGATCGCCGCCGCTACCCGCCGATCAGTGCCAGGCAGCGCTGTGGGGTGGATCGGAGTCCCCTTTGACGTCACGACGGGATCTCTTGATCTCCGGTCGCCAGTGGCGATCGGAGGGGCTGGGGGGATGCCGCTGAGCAGCGGCTATCATGTAGCGAGACCTCGTCTCGCTACATGAAGAAAAAAAAAAAAAAAAAACCTATTTGCTGCCCCCTGGCGGATTTTGACAAACCGCCAGGAGGGTTAAGTAAAAAATGGCCTGGTCTCTAGTGGGGGGTTTAACACCGCGGTCCTCAAGTAGTTAAAGTGTGTTGTTGGAGAGGCTAAAATGTGGGTGTGACCACCTTTAAAAAAATGTTAAAAGCTAAAATTAATGGCTGCAGCATTTCATACCCATCTGGTATTAACTAGCAACCTCTCTGAACAGTCTGTGGATGCAGCATGTTACTTTTATTTGAACACCATGAAAAGCTTCTTGTGTGAAGTAACGCATGGATATGTATGGGGACTGCATGAGGTCAGACCTTAAAGGGGAACTGAAGAGAGAGCTATATGGAGGCTGTCATGTTTATTTCTTTTTAATCAATACCAGTTGCCTGGCAGCCCTGCTGGTCTATTTCTCTGCAGTAGTATCTGAATAAAACCAGAAACAAGCATGCAGCTAGTCTTGTCAGATCTGACTTTAAAGTCTGAACCACTGAAACACCTGATCTGCTGAATGCTTGTTCAGGGGCTATGGTTAATAGTATTAGAGGCAGAGGATCAGCAGGGCTGCCAGGCAACTGGTATTGCTTAAAAGGAAATAAACATGACAGCCTCCATATACCTCTCTCTTCAGTTCCCCTTTAAGCACAGCATTTAGGATCCTTATACAGGAGATCCTCAGGTGTTGCATGATTAATTATGCACACATGCAAAAGGAAGAATACTGTTCACCATTATCCAGGTTCCATCCCTAAAAATGAACTGCAAGATGTCCCAAAGTCAGCAAAAGGCCACCTGCTGGTGGACAGGGGAAGTTCATCATAGTCCAAGCACACTGCCCCTAGCAGGCGAAATAGAGCCCTATTCAAATCATAACAGGAGGTCAGGTGTCACCAATGTTCCCTTTAAAGATAAGCTATTGGGGAACTTTAAATGTAGCATTTAAAGTACACCATTCAGAAAAGAAAAACAGAAGCAGCCATTGTACATCTCACTCTAAAAGCCTTGCTTATCCTGTGGCTAAAATTGTTCAAAAACCCTTGTCTGAAACAAGTATGCAGATCAAGGGTACGGACCTGATTATCACATGGACTTGCTCTAGATATATTATGCAGAAACCATAATAGCTTAAAACCATTTCAATTACTAAACTGTAATCCTGTAACTGGGAGGAAAACCAGGCTTATTTATCCCGAACAGTTTACACTCTATTTTAAAATATACACTGGTGTGCCTTAACTCTTCTAGTAAAATCCCTCCAGCCACAGCAGTGACACAAGTTCATAGTAAATCAAGCAGATGACAATACTGGGAGGGATCGGTTTCAGCTACATATATAATGGCTATTTTTAATACACCAAGACCGATGGTGCTTCTTGCATGCAAATTCTTCACTTTAAAAGACGGGGCTATAAGACACCAAGAACTATAATCCGCCTGATGCATTCCATTGTCAGCAAGACACACAGCATACAGTGCAACGGAATTCATTCTCCTTAAAGAGAATCTGTACTCTGAAATTCTTACAATAAAAAGCATACCATTCTATTCATTATGTGCTCCTGGTCCCCTCTGTGCTGTTTCTGCCATTCTCTGCTGCAAACCTGGCTTGTAATTGCCAGTTTTAGGCAGTGTTTACAAACAAACTAACCAGCTTCTAATAGGCTCAGCTAAGCAGAGTGTGTTAGTCACACAGAGCCTGCAGGGGGTGTGTACAGCTTCTAGCTAATCACAAGCAGCCCTGCACATTCCAGTCTGACTGCCTCAGCCTGACTGTGCCGACTATAGAGAGAAGATTAGATCATATAACAGAGATAACACAGCTACTGTGCAATTAGGAAAAGCTGCAGTAAGCCAGACCACATTAGAAAAGGCATAGGAACTTATAGCATAGAAGAAATAAAGATAAACAATTTGTTACAGAGTCTCTTTAAAGGGGTTCTGTGGGGGTTTCGGAGGAGAAAAACTGCCACTTACCTGGGGCTTCTATCAGCCCCCTGCAGCGGTAATGTCCCACGCCGTCCTGCTCCCATCCGCCGTTCCCCGCAGCCGGCACCAGGCTATTATTAGTCTGTCACACAGATGAACAATGCGCGTTTCCGCGCCTCCACTCGCGTCATCTGAGGCTTACTGCGCAGCCGCAGCACAATGGAGCCTTGTACTGCGATTGCGCAGTAAGCTTCCGATGCCGCAGGCGGAAGCGAGCGGGTGCGCGGCCACTGTAGCGCAGCCGCAGTTGGATCCATGCCGCGCTAGACCGGGGCCGGAGAACGGCAGATGGGAGGACGCCGCCGTGGGACATTACCGCTGCAGGGGGCTGATAGACGCCCAAGGTAAGTGTCTGTTTTCCTCCTCAGAAACCTCTAACAGAACTCCTTTAAACAGAACTTGTGGTCAGAATAATTAGAGAGCTACTGCTACAGGCAAAGTGCTAAACCCTATAAATTAACTTTTTTCCAGGAGCATAGATATAACTTTTACTGACTGTATTCCATATCAGTATGTGACAACCATCACTAAGGTATCTTAAAACAAGAATACAACGGTTATTCTTGGCATTTTAGTCTTAACCTCCTTAGCGGTAACCCCGAGTCAAGCTCGGGACGGAATGCCGCAGCTCAGAGTGATCATCCAGAATTGGATCCATCGGAGTTGTGGAATGTGCGGGGCTGCCACGGATCTATCTAGCAGTATGTTTTTTTAGGGTCTAAAAGCTTGAGGGAAAATTGCACCGCTTTTGGACAATACATTTGGAAATGATCATACCGCCAGGGAGGTTTTAAAGGGGCACTATGGTGAAACATTTTAAAATTTAAAATATGTGCAAACAGAGACAAATTAGAAGTATGGTACATTTTTTTTTTCCCAGAGTAAAATGTGCCATAAATTACTTTTCTCCTATGGTGCAGTCACTTACAGTAGGCAGTAGAAATCTGACAGAAGCGACAGGTTTTGGACTAGTCCATCCCTTCATGGGGGATTCTCAGCTTGGCTTTTATTCTTTATAAAGATATTCCCTAAAAATGATTTAAACAGTGATGTCGGCCAGCTTCCCTGCTCACTACACAGTTTTTTGGCAGTTGGATAGAGCAACTGCCATTCACTAAGTGCCTTTGAAAATAAATAAATCCCCAAGAATCCCCCATGAAGGGATGGACTAGTCCAAAACCTGTAGCTTCTGTCAGATTTCTACTACCTACTGTAAGTGACAGCAACACAGGAGAAAAGTAATTTATGGCACATTTTACTCTGGAAAAAAAGTACTTCTTATTTGTATAGGTTTGCACATATTTTCAATTTTACAATTTTTTACCATAGTGCCCCTTTAAAAGTACAGCCATCAGTTTTTCTGCTCACATGGATCAAAGACAAACTACTGTTGAAAGCACTTTCCCTCGTTGAAAAGCCCCATCTCCAGTCTATCTTCCAAATACGGTATGCTCTGGGGTGGGTTTGGGCACAGAGGTAAAAAAATAATCAAAATCAAAAACGTAAACATTTTCAAGTGAGACAGCAGACTGAATACACAGAAGACCGGATTTAATTACAATCTAAAGAGGAACTTTAGTGAAAAGGTGAAAAAATAAAGCAATACATTGCAAAGTGAGAAGTTAAAAAAAAAAAAAAAAAAAAAAGAGAAGAGAGATCACAAAAGGCCCGTTTCCTCTACATGAATGCAGAATGGATGCAGAAAAACTGACTCCCATGAATGCCTATGGGAAAAATCATGTTTAGTGGAAACCGGCCCATAGACATTCTTTGGAGTCAGTTTTTCTGCATCCAATCTGCGTGTAGTGGAAACAGGCCCCAAGTCATGTAATTTGTTCATGTTATTTGATCCACAATGAGCCTGCACATCATTATCTTTATTACTGGCAGACAACAAAAAAAACTAGACAGCACCAACTGCCATTATTTATAACTACACCCCCTAACAATGTGATAGGCTAAAAGGTTATTTTTATAGATATACAGTACATATACACAGAGGGAGATATCGCTTGCTAGTTAAAAAAAATTCAGTTATTTCTCACAATGCAACAAGGCTCACAGACCGCAAACTTTCAGGACAAAGGTCCCGACATCACACTGTAGGAGGGGTTTCACCAAAATATCAGCCATACAGACTCCCCTGATGATCTATCTGAGAACAGGTAAAGATTTTTTATGGGAAAGGGGTTATCAGCTACTGATTGGGATGACATTTAATCCTTGGTTACAGTTCCCCTTACTAACCATAAAAACTGGTTGCACATAAGGGGAAAGACTGCTTACCACCCCAACATGACCATCAGGAGAAGGACCAAGCACAACCAGGCCAATCAAACATGGAAAGAGGATCCACTCAACTATGTGGATAAAATTTTTATTGGAAAAACATCAAAACTGAACAGGCGTATCGGAGCTAGCAATCGCTCTTTAGTCATAGCTGGTGAGCTATGACTAAGGAGTGATTACTAGCTCTGATACGCATGAGCTATATGCCTGCTGTCCAGTTTTGGCATTTTTCCAATAAAAAAAAAAAATCGGACTTTTATCCATCTAGTTGAGCGGATCCTCTCTTTCCACATAAAAACTGGTTATTTGCTCATAGTCCAAGCCCTGTTTGCACTAAATGGGCTCTATTCACAAAACTTCTCACAAATGTATCACCTAATAAATAAAAATAACCTTTCAGCACATTTACAAGCAAAATAATCACTCAAAGTAAGTTGTTCCCGATTAACTTCATTTCAATATTACTTTTCTTACCTTAATTATATTTTTGAGAGCTTTAAAAAGTCACAGATGAGGTGAAAACAGAGGAAAACAGGTGAATCTTACCCAATCTGTCAGAAAGGGATATGAAGGTTGCCATACCTATTTCTTTTTAAAGAATGACAATTGCCTGGAAGTCCTGCTTATCCTTTTGACCGCAGTAGTGTTTAAATAAAACACCTGAAACAAGAATGTGGCTAACATGACCAAACTTTAATCAGAACAACTGATGTTCACACTCATTCTGGGTCAGTGGCTGAAAGTATTAGAGACACTGTGGCAGATTTATCGAAGCAATCTTGACTTTTTTTTTCTTCCCAATTTCTAGCTATTTAATGACAAATGGAAGAAAGTAATAGTCTGCATGTGTTCTGAGAGAAAATTCACTGCTTAAAAAAACCTGAAGACTTTTGCTCTAGTTTTGCACACATTTTACAGAAAGGTGGTACTGGTAGAACAGTGCAAATCGGTCGTATAAATAAGAAGTGGTTGATACCACTTCTAAAGCTCCTGCAAAGCTGCCCCACTGAGGTAACAAACTCAGCTGCATGTGGTATTTTATTCCCTTCTCTTTCCAGACTGTCAGTAACATCTCGTAAATCCCAGCCAGCAGCTATACTGTGAGATATTTTATCCTGCGCTTCTCAGCCGCTGTTCTGGCTCTTTTACTGGCTTAGCCCAGGGTTGTGCTCCAATTACTGGGTAGGACCAGGGACACTGTATAAAAGACAAAAAGAGGAGGAGCACTCATATGGTGCATTCACCTTTTATTGCTTCATAAACACAGAGTTGCATTTACATTGAAGTATAGTTAAAAGTGTGTAAAGCCACCAGCAGGTCCTCTCGGTGGCTTGAAACCCCCCCTGGGCTAGGCTAGAGTTGCAGTTAGGATGGTAGCGTGGAGAGACAAGTGACCGGTGGAGTGTGGTTGAATGTGTGCTGTCTGCAGTAACTACGCGCATCAGCACTGTGTCTTCGTCAAGTATGGTAAGCGCCGAAATGTTTAGGGACGTCAGACCGCACGCACATGAATAAGCTCCACCCACCACATGTCTTCATGCTACCATCATACTTCACAGCTCTGGTCAAGCTCAGGGGGGGGGGGAGGATTGTGGGAGGGGAGAGGACCTGCTGTGAGATAGGAGAGCGACATTCTATTATGAAAGTAGAAGTGTCTAAATTGATAGACATTCAATCTATCTTAACCTAAAAGTGGCCACTCAAGTTACAATTTTTCTGTTGAATTTTACCACAAGACAAAACTGATCGGCTTTACAAAAAAATTGAAAGGGTTTTTTTTTTTGTTATTTGACTGAGAAATCTCACCAAATTTACATTTTGTTTTACATTTTTTGAGATTGGACTAGGCCAACTTTACCAAGCATTATATGGTGTGATAGACTGTCAAATTGTACCCATCCTGAATAAATAGTAACTAATCAGTGCATACCAAACCTTATTTATTTGTATGCGCAAAGAAAAAAAAAAAAAAAAAAAAAAAAAAAAAGGATGGCATTATAAAAGTGTGAGTATATGTAAAATGGAAACCGAACTGTGCAGCACTCCCTTTCGACAATGTCAGAACTGTATTAAGAAAAGGTAATGACATGATCCTAACCGGCCACCACAGCCGCAAGCACTCTAGCCTGTTTAGCGGCTTAAAATTCACGAGAAACAAGCTCCTCGCCTTGTAGATGGGTTCTCCTAACATGCCAACATCTTCAATACAGGTGCATGACTTGGTCTGTGTTAAAAACTCTGTTTACTCAAACAAAATGACTGATCTGAGAGATTATACCATTTCACAATCATGTAAATTAAAGAGACACTGAAGCGAAAAAAAATATATGATATAATGAATTGGTTTTGTACTATGAATAATTACTAGAAGATTAGCAGCAAAGAAAATGTTCTCATATTTTTATTTTCAGGTATATAGTGTTTTTTCTAACATTGCATCACTCTATAATATGTGCAGATTACACAACACTCAGCATTCAAAATGATTCTTTCAGAGCAGTCTGTGAACTAATGACCTCTCCTCTGGCAGAGAAAAAGAAAATAGTTGAGATAATAAAAGTCAGATAACAGCCCTCTCCACGACTTTGAAAGTTGTAGAGCTTAATGGTTTTTTTTGCATAGAGATAACAACTGGAGTTTCTTAACTCTTCCTGTACTGGAAACAATTAGACTGATGTATCTGATCTTAATGTTTTATTTCTTAGCTGTACTACACATACAAATCATAATATATTTTTTTTTCGCTTCAGTGTCTCTTTTAATGAATGTAAAATAAGAAAGCCCTACACAGAAACATACAAACATTTAACTGATGTATAATGAGAATCAGTTGATTTTCCTCAATACAAACACATGATGGATAAGAAATGAATGTGTTCATCTTGTCTGTCACTCATCCCTCACTTGGTCCTTATTTGTCCCTCAGCACTCATCCCTCTTCAGCCATCACTGATCACTTCTCTTGTTTCCACTACACGCAGGTTCTGCATGCAGAAAACTGACTCCAATGAATGCCTATGGGAAATGTGCATCAGAAAAATCGCGTCCAGTGGAAACAGGCCCATAGACATTCATTGGAGTCAGCTTTCTGCATGCAGAATCTGCGTGTAGTGGAAACAGGCCCTAATAAAAGGAAAGAGAAGGATCAGCTTGATGCTGAGGTTTTGCAATGGTCTACAGATGCCCTAAAATGGACATGGTCACTCCCAGCTACACCAAGAGTAAAAGTTCAGCAAGTTGAGGAAAACTACATGCCACAACCCAGAGATAGCAAACTAGCAATTAGAAAATTTGAACTCTTCAAACAGGTCAAATCCTTTGTGATTAAGAAGCCACTTGATCAAACATATTTAGAAGGTGTCTGTGACAAACTATGTGGCTGGTGCAAACAGCAGCTTCACCACTGGCTTCAATAAAGAAAAACAAGCTAAAACATGGCTCAGTGCAGCTAGATTCCAGGGAGAAACTATCAGTGACTGGATGCTGGGTCTGAGACATCTGTTACTTCCTCTCATAAGCAGAAAATGAAGCAATAACGCTCTTAAATGTCTCAGTTTCATAGGTACCAAAGCAGTGACTGTTCGCCTGGCTCTTGCCCACACTAATGGTGGCCATACATGGTACAATAAAAACGTTTGAATATCCCGTTTATTCAAACTAAATGATCGAATCGAATAAAAGTTGAAAAAAAAAAATTTTCCGATCAAGAAATTCGAACGATTATCCCATTTTTTCGAGAAAAATTAGATCGGACATGCTGGAAAAATCTTTATATTCGATCTAACGGAATAATCTAACTAAATTATCTAATCAAACGAAAATGAAAAATTGTACCATGTATGGTCACCCTTAGTCTGACTTAATGTTTCTAGTGACATTTACCACATTTTTGTAAACTGCAAGAATGCTTTACATGTACATGAAAGCTGAAGTTCTAGTGGTGCTTCATGAGAAAGTTGAATGTTACAAAAAATAAAAAGGGAGTCGCACTCTCAGAGTGGCATACAGTACTTTAACTTTAATTGGCAGCCCTACTAAAATTGCACTTACAATGTAACTTTTGTATGGCAGAATTGTCATGTGACCCTTTTCAGTGCTGGGAGGGCAGGCACTGTCACAGTAATAACACAGTGGTCTATACAGGCCCAAGTGAGGGAGTGTCACTGTCACAAAATGCCTGGTACCTTTGCAGACATGGGACATCTTCCTCTCCCATGAAGCTGGTATGGGCGTCTACCCAGAGGTCACAGAGGAATGGGAGTCAAAGAAGCTATGCCAACTGTGGTCTAGCTGTGCCTGAATAACTGCTAGGCAACTGTGCCTTGCTACAAGCTGACTGTTCGTGTGAAGTGATGGTCATGTCTAGGACAACTCATAGAGAAGTGTATGATCAGTATGGCGGCCTGCCAAGCCTCTTCTGTTGGCCCCTGAAGCTCTCTACAGTCGTTAATTCCATGCTGTGGTGCCACATGCAGGGGCCACCTTGTATCGCTGCTCTGTCTCCCCATTGCTCATCTGTAGGTTACCAGCTGCCACTGATTAGCAGCTGCCACTATGTTAGCAGCAAAAACAGCCATTTATTAGCAGCTGCCACTATACCAGCAGAAATAACAGCCACTGATTAGTAGCCACCACTATACCAGCAACCGTCACTAATTACCAGTTGTCACTATGCCAACATAAGTAACAGACACTGATTAGCAGCCTCCACAACGCCAGCAGCAGTACGAGCCACTGATAAGCAGCCGCCACTATACCAGCAGAAGTAACGGCCACTGATCCGCCACTATGCCAGCTGCAGTAACAGCCACCACTATACCAGTAGCAGTAACAGCCACGTATTAGCAGCCACCACTATACCAGTAGCAGTAACAGCCACGTATTAGCAGCCACCACTATACCAGTAGCAGTAACAGCCACGTATTAGCAGCCACCACTATACCAGTAGCAGTAACAGCCACTGATTAGTAGCTGCCACTGTACCAGTAGCACTTTGCCTGCATACTGAAAGGGACAAGGTAACTACATGGTATATATGGTTAATTCTGTTTTTTTTATTTGACAAAATGTCACACGCAGCGTACATTAACAGCAATCAGCAAAATTGTGTTTAATTTTGCTAGTTTGGCCCCCTAGCACTCTCAAGGACGACGATATGGCCCTTGGCCTAATAAGTTTGGACACCACTAGTCTAAACCAACATTTGTTGATTTCATGTCAGCAAAACAGTTTACACAAATAATTTCAAAAGCCTGTTTCTACGGAACTGCTGATTATTATTGTAATGCTAACAGGTTTTCAGAAACATTGGGTGACACCGTTAAATGGAACTGCAGTTCCTAGATACAATCAACTCGTGAACTTAAAAGAATGAGAAGAGAGTTCAATCTTCCTGAGAAAAAAAAAAGCAAAAACGCTATTCTATCTTGCTTAACAGGTTTGCCCAATGCCGCCAGCAGAATCGTTCATTCTTCAGAACTCTCTGCATGAACGACCAGCCAGTTACTCAAACCAGAATAAACACAAAACAGCTTTGAATGACCCAGTCCAACCAAAAGCCCACCATACTGTTACACTGACAAGATTACTCACGTTTGGCTTCCCTCAACTCTGTGAAACTAAGGGCTGGTTCACAAGTACACTAGCTGGATGGTAAACAGCTGCTGCGCTTGTTGTTTACTCGATGCCCATCCAAATGAATGGGCAGCGTCGCTACGGTCATTTACTGCCCTTTTGTACATTGTTCCCTCATGCGGACCCTAAGGGGTCATGTGGTACGACCCACATATTGTCACCTGCAGGGGCACCTCGCCAGGTAATGTCACATATACCTGGCCAGGTAATGACACACATAGCTTATCTGCCCACTTGTGACCCCGCTGTTCTATGCTTTTGGGGGGTGTATAAGTTTCTCCCAAATTAAAGGGGTTGTAATAAGAGCGGTCTCAGAGAAGGAAGCAAGATGGATCTATAACATGGGTACATTGAGATCAGGGGGGCTCAACACTGATGTGGATTTGGTCTGCTTCCTGGGAGATACGTGAGCAGAATGGGTCATATAATGAAAGGTCTAGTTCTTTACCTAAGCTATTAGTTAACTACTTGAAGACCGCCCCACGCCAATGGGCGTGGTCACAGCGGCAGCCCCAGGACCGCCTAACGCCAATTGGCGTCAGGTCTTGGAGCCGCCTATTGAAGGAGATCGCGCGTGCATCTCCTTCTAATCTTGTTAGATCTGACAATAATGTCAGAAATGTCTGATCTGCATATGCTTGTTCAGGGTCTGTGGCTAAAAGTATTAGGGGCAGAGGATCGGCAGGAATTGGTATTGCTTAAAAGGAAATCAATATGGCAGCCTCCACATCCTTCTCACTTCAGGTTTCCTTTAGGCCCCATTTACACTTAAAGGGATACTGTAGGGGGGTCGGGGGAAAATGAGTTGAACTTACCCGGAGCTTCTAACGGTCCCCCGCAGACATCCTGCGCCCACGCAGCCACTCACCGATGCTCCGGCCCCGCCTCCGGTCCCCTCCTGGAATTTCAGACTTTAAAGTCTGAAAACCACTGCGCCTGCGTTGCCGTGTCCTCGCTCCCGCTGATGTCACCAGGATTGTACTGCACAGGCCCAGTATGGTCTGTGCCTGCGCAGTATGCTCCTGGTGACATCAGCGGGAGCGAGGACACGGCAACGTAGGCGCAGTGGTTTTCAGACTTTAAAGTCTGAAATTCCAGAAGTGAACCGGAGGCGGGGCCGGAGCATCGGTGAGTGACTGCGCGGGCACAGGATGTCTGCGGGGGACCATTAGAAGCCCCGGGTAAGTTCAACTCATTTTCCCCCTACAGTATCCCTTTAAAGTCAGAAAACCACTGCGCCTGCATTGCCGTGTCCTCGGTCCCGCTGATGGCACCAGGAGCATACTGCGCAGACCAAAGACCATACTGGGCTTGTGCAATACACTCCTGGTGACATCAGCGGGAGCGAGGATGCAGCTACGCAGGCGCAGTGGTTTTCAGACTTTAAAGTCTGAAATTCCAGAAGTGAACCGGAGGCGGGGCCGGAGCATCGGTGAGTGGCTGCGTGGGTACAGGATGTCTGCAGGGGGCCATTAGAAGCCCTGGGTAAGTTCAACTCATTTTCCCCCGACCCCCCTACAGTATCCCTTTAATGCATTGCGTTGTGTTGCGTTGCATCCCATTTTGGCAAATGGGACGCAATGCAACAACACATTAAGTATAAATATGGCCTCAACAACCAAGTACATCAAAAAGCTGAGTGCTTTAGCGAGCATCCTTTAGCATTTTATGCTGGGTACACACGATGCGTTTTTTGGGTCAATTTTCCGTCCGATTGATTTCCGATTGATTTCCGATTCAATTCTGTTATCTTTTCTTATCTATCTCCATTCACTTCTATGAGAAATCTATCAGAAAAACGGTTGATAATAAGATCGGACATGTTGGAAATTATCTATAGAACCATCTATCTAACACACAAATTGTATGGCGTGTACCTAGCATTAGATTCCGCATCAGTTTTTCTGTATGCGGATTTCTGCATTCTTCCCTGCATTTGTCATGCAGAAATCCGAACGCGACCATCAATCATTTTGGGGGAAGCGGCTGTGTGCTGCAGAAACCTGCAGCATGCATGTCATATCATTTCTGCACCGCACATGGCAATGGCAATCACACCGCAATGGCAAAGTCGCATTCAATGGAAACTACTCCATTGCCATGCATTGGTTTCAATGCAAATATTCATGCTGCAAACTCATTTATTGAAAACGGGCCCTAAGAACTTACACACCCAATCAACATTGAGCATGGCGCTTTGCAGGGAGGGGGGAGGATTAACAGCTCGTCATGAGCCACATATTACTGTTTTTCTTCATTTACAGTAAACATTAAACACAAAGAAATTCAAGCTGAGCTATGTTTAATTTACATAATAAAAAAAGACATCTGGGCTGAGCGTTACCAGATAACACCTGCTTCCGGGAGGTCCTAAGTCATGCTTGAGAAACCGTGGGCACCTGAAAAGCTCTCATGAATTATTCCACAATACCGAATAATTGATGCATGACTGTTTATGTGTGTTCATTTATACACTAAATAGTATTCAAGATGAATCTAAAATGTTTGTTTGTTTAATGGTGCTGAATCATGTGACAACATATGACCAAAACATATGAGTGAAAGTAGGAGATTAACCCTTAGACAGTCTCTGACATCTGTAGGCGTTTGTGTTTCCGCACCCATATGTCACAGACGTTTAGGTGTTTTAGTACAAAACTACCTCTGCCTACCGTGGATGTCTATAGGCATTTGTGTTTCCCTATCATACTTTGCCACAGACATTTAAATGTATTTAGTTTTGGGTCATAGAAAACTTTCTATTTGACTTGATTTATGCAAAGAATTTCAAGTTGATGCAAGATTATGCAAATTTTACTACAAAATCTATGCAGCTTGAAAATGGAGCAATTAAACTATTCCACTGCCAAACTTGGATAGTCCATTTAGACTTTCATAATAATTAGCATAATCCTGTATTATAATAATTAGCATAATTTTCCATCTCAGATTTATTTGCACCTCAATGACAATCCCTACTGACTAACGGGGTGGGCTTTGGTACATGTAGATATGCGCAAGATATTTAATAAACACATTTCAAGCAAAGCTGGCAATGGCATAAAGCTTTTCAAAAAATAAGCTGGCAGTCTTTGGGTTCATGATGTTGGTGCTTGCAGTAAATCCGGCCGATTTACCATAAGGCCAGAAACCCACTAAGAGTGCTTTTCTGAGCGCTTTGTGATTTGTAAACTCTTGCTGATGTAATGTGGGTGTGATCCCACTTGAGCGATGTGATTTTATAAAAATCCCCCTTAGCATTGCATTAGCAAGAGCTTTTTCAAATCACTAGTGATCAGAAAATCGCTCCTGGTGGGTTTCTGGCCTCAGGCACTGTAGGCAAGTGCCTACAGGTGCCTGAGGATGGAAAGGCAGCTCACTCCCTTCCCTATGCAGAGTCCTAAACAGAGGTTACTCCCCAGCCCTTGGCATTCCACTGACACAATCTCCCTTCATTCAGGGGCACCACTAGCAATTTATTACTGAGGGTACCTCTGACTACCTAATGCTAAGGGGCACCTGTAGCTACCTGTGCCAGGCTAAGGAACCTGGGCCAGCCAGTACACTTGCGGTGAGGTTCAGCAGGGGTTTATAGGTTCATGGAGGGTGGAGTCTAGGGTGCCAGGACATCTGTGCCTATAGGCTCCTGTGATGTAAATCTGGACCTGGCGGTAAGCCAGTCAAATAAGCACCCCAGTGTTCTAGTGTGCTGTGGTTGGGCTTGGTTCAAACTACAACTGATTACAGATTTATGTATTGCCAAACAGACATGTCGATGAATCGTTAATAAAATCTATTTGCATGTCATTTTGCAACGGATCCGTTGCGGTTCATAAACTCAAAGTCCGGACCTACACAATATTTTCGGATAAGCCGATGTGTTTACCATGGAAACCCATGTGTGAAATGCATCCACTATGGACTAAACAGATACTGCACTGTCCGCTTCGCCTGGCCGTTGGAGATCCGGTTTTAATCGTGAACAAGGTCTTGTGGTTCGCACATATCCAAATCTGATTGGCCAATTTCAGCACTTCCATATAGTATGAAAGCTTCCCTACACAATCAGTTCATAGTAATGGTCCTCATACTACATGGAGGTGGTTAAATTGGCTAATTAAAGTTGTACACACCCTTAGGGCCCTTTTCCACTAGCAATCGCTAGCGTTCACGCTGAACGCTAGCGATTGCTGAATCGCAATTAGCGGCGATTCCCCGACGTTCGCGGCCGCGATTTTGCTATGCTATGCACTGCATAGCAAAATCGCGGCAAATATCGCTCCGCCGCGCGTTCGCGTTCCCGACAAAAACGAATCGCGGTAGTGGAAATGACCTACCGCGATTCCTATGTTAAAAAGCAAACCGTAGCGATTGTAAAATCGCTAGCGGTTTGCGTTTTTGCGATCTGTTTGGATTGGTTAGAAGATTTGTGTCTGAATAATTGTTTGGAAACTATCGTTCAGAAAATCGTTAGTGGTCACCTTTATACATGTCTGCCCCCTACTGTGGTTCAGGAGACTGCGTAATAGGTTGTCATTTCTATCGGCACAGTCTTTAAAATTGCAGATAAAGGGAGCCTGCATACATGGTTAGTTTGGATAGAGGTTAAGACTTTGGGCCATATGCAATTCACATTTTCACCTGAGTTTTCTCCTAGGAGATAATTTTTCATCTTTGATTTAAAATAACTTTCCAGCACTTTTCAACTAAAAAAAGTACCAAAAAGTAGATGAAAAAGTACTATCAAAATTTTTTTGAGTATTTTCTTCCTTTCTGGTGGCTTAAAAGGCATTTTATTGACAAGTCTAAAATTATCACCTAGGAGAAAACTGAGGTGAAAAAGTGAATTGCATATGGGCCCATGAGTGAGAAATGTAAGGTGTGTGATGTACTGGATGTATCAAAGCACTCCAGGATCCAGTTGACAAGAAATATTTACTGTTCCTTTATTAATTGCAATTTAAAAGCTGTAATGTATCAAATAATGTGCCCCTAGTGTAGTGAAACTTGGCTCCTGACCAATGCACTGATACTAGCAGCATTGCGACGGCAGATTGAAATTTGCGCCCTTTGGCAGGGATAAGAGGCATCAAACCAGGCCAATTTCAACTGTGTGGAAAATTATTGTTCAAAATTAGAACAATTCTAATCCTGAGCACGGTTAAAAGCATTGCCAGTGATAAATAAGTTTCTTCTTGTAAGAGAGCTTAGTGTGCAAGATAATCCAGCTGTCTACTCTGTTACATGTAACTGCTGTGGATTTAACTACATTCAACATGAGTCAGCAGTAGCACTGCTTTTTTTCCTTCTTGAGGCTGGAAGCACACTGTACAGTACAGAAAACCATGTGTATTGGGCACTGTGCATTTTTATTGGTTAGGTGCGTTTTTCTATGCATGTGTTCTTTCATGCATTTTTGATGTGTTTGCATTTTTCAATATTTTCCCTTTATCAAGGCACTAGATTTGTGTCTGGGTTAACTGCTTTCAGACCACACTAATTGAAATCTATACCCGTTATCCCAGGCGCGTACATTTAAATTAGCCTGCTGCACGCTCCTGTCGCTACCGCCCATGCAACATGCTGTTGCAATGACACCAGAGCTCCATGAGCCAGTCAGAAGATTTTATTGGCTCACATTGATCACAGGGTATGAAGCCAATGAAATAGACTACTAACCGACTCACGGAGCTCTGTGGTCATAGCGACGGCACAGCGAGTGGGCTTTAGGGTCGGGTGAGCAGTGACGGCGGCAATTCCATGCGGTGAGACGACAGTAAGGCCCGGTTTTTGGTGTTGGCAGTCTCTGGTCCGTAAGGGGCCAAAGTTCTGGTACGCAAGTGATTAAAAACAGATCACAACAGCCTGTACAGAGCACCACAATTACCATGTTAATTGTGGTGCCCTTGCGATCTGCAAAACGCAAGTGAATCAAAGCTCTTGGAGTTTGGAAGGGCCCTTTGTGTGTGTCGGGGGATTGATGTGCCTCCCTGCTCATACTGAGGACACATACTGGTTGTGTGAGGTCAGAGAGGGAATCCCACCCCACAGAGCACAGGGGTGTCATACTTGCATCTATAATGTTTATGTAACCGAATGCTTTACTTCACTGAATTGTAGGTGCAGAGTTCTACAAGCTGAAAAATATTCCATTATGCTGAGGAGTATAATGTGTCAAAGTATCATAAATCATACATGGCTTGTGACACTCACATAATAATGTGGCAAGTGTCACAGATGGCTTCACATTAGACATCGCACCTCTTTTGTTGAAGACATCTGCTATTCAAGAACTTTCCATAACGGACAAAGGACCTGAGATCTGTTTAACCTGACTGAACAAAGAGCAGATGACATACACAGAGCTGCATTGCTGCACTGCCATCTCTGTACCCAGCAGCAGCAGCAGCTTTGAAAGGCGACTACTGGACACCGGCTTTGGAAATTGCATGTAAAATCATAGCTCCCTACTGTCCCTCTTTGGGAACCCAATCCTTCTGTCCCTCTTTCAGGATGTATGTACATATCCATGTAAATATATGTTTCTCTACTTGCCTCCCGTGTAGTCTACTACTCAATCTCTTTCTCCTCTCCTGCGTTCCATTTGTCCACTGATCAATGGATTTCTCCGTCCTCCATTTCAAAAATGGGCCATTACCCCCTAACAGCTTCCTGGTCAGCACACTGTTAAACTGTAATATGGTCCACTTGAGCCATAGGGAAGCATTGATATTACCTAGCACATTCAGTTATAACTGACAGCTGCTGATATATAACTGTCAGAAACTGGCATATTTCAGTTCTGACAAAATATTGTCTGGAAGGGATCCCTGTAAGAAGAAAAGGGTGAGCTTCTGAGAGGAACTGACAGTAAGGTTAGTATGTAATATTCATTTGCAGCTACGTCATGTATTTTAAATAATTTTCCTCACTTCAGGTTCCCTTTAAGGTATGCGTAGGGGTCTGATTAGGGGTGTGGCTTAAGTATCTCAAAAGTTGGGAAGTAGGTGTAAAATGTTTATGATCAATTCTATACAAACTTGTGTTCAACATTTTTGTTTACATCACATATATTTTATTATATTTTATGGATAATAAGAGACACCATTAAGTTTGTTAGAAAGGCCAGCACTACCTTCATACCGTGAGGCCCCCACCACTGCTGGTAAAGTAAGCCATCCATCTCCTTTAGGCCTCTGTCAGACAGGAAGCTATCAAATGGCTCTCCTGCAACAGACGGCACTTATTAGCTCTAGGTACTAGCGCTAGACCAGAGAGCCCCCAAAAGGGAGAATCTCCCCCTCCTGATGTCTCCTTAGGGATGACAGATGATTGCCAAGGGTGACCGGTGGCAGCCTCGGCTCTTGGCTTTTAGACATTACCCCCCTCCTTCCAGAACCTATATGAGCCAAAACCAATTCCGCGTACAACCCATCATTTCTACTTGGCAAAATCAATGATTCTGATTATCATTGCTCCAATGAGAAATTGCTCTGTTGCAGGAAGATTCCCATTGGTTTTTTAGCAAACCAACAGGAAGCCCCAAACTTCCTGGTCACCAGGGACAAAGTGGGACAAGCCGGGACGACTGAGCAGAATTTCTATGAGACATGTACAGTGTTTTGTGCGGCAGGAAGCCTAGTGGGAACGGACACTGTCTGTTCCCATAGGTTTGCATCGCATCTGATTTGTATTGCATTGTATCGCATCTGGTTGGCATTTTGTGTTGCAGCTGCGGAATAATACAGCAGGTCGGTATTTTGCATATGCGGTCCGGCTTGCGATTTGTGCATTTGCATTAAGTTTGTCAGTGTAAACACATCCAATTAATAAAATAGGATGCATTTACCATCCAATTTTGATTTCAATTGCATTGCATCAAACACAGTGTTTTTCTGTGTGGTGTGAACGGCCCTTACTGAAAGTGTATGCAGATTAGCCGCCCATTACTGTATGATTTATGAGCAGTCGTTGGTCATTCAACAGCTATGGTCTCCCAGAGTTTACCGCCCTTCCCCTACTGTGCTGCTGAAGAAAAGACTAGACTAAAAACACTTACTTCTATGGATAAAACCTTTTTAAAACTGACATTTTAAAAGTTATCATAGTGTTTTTATATGCTGATCTGCTTGTATTTGACTTTAGTTTTGCTTTAACCAAGTGGACACCAAAATGCCCAGCACTGCACTAGTCTACCAGTGCAGATTACCCAATCTGCATCATTCTATAAAACCTTCTACAAATCTTCTATGTAATTCAGTTCAGGGCTGTGAAGTCAGTCCAAAAATCATCAGACTCCTCAGTTTATGAAACCTCCCACTCCAGGTACCCAAAATGTCTCAGACTCTTTAGTCTAATGCTTGCCAGGGTTGTGGAGTCAGTACAAACATCATTTGACGACTCAGTTTATGAAACCACCGACTCCAGGTACGCAAAATTTCTTCATCTCAGACTCCTCAACTCTGACTCCACAGCCCTGATTCAGTTTCTTCTCTAAACTCAAAAACATGGCGGGAGTTTAAATGGCATCTAGAAACACTGTTAATGTGCTGGACAATATCCAGACCACCGCCCAAAACAGGATTAGCACTCAAATGATATTCAATTCACATAATGCAAGTAAACTAACAAATGAAAAAAAAATGGTCAAGCTGCATCTTCAAAAGATGCCAACTCAAGTCGTTGTCACCAGATCTAGCTGAAAATAGTCAGATCAGGTAACGAAGTTCATGCCTAAAGGCAATGTAACACTGGCCTGTCAAACAACTGACCTGTCAAACAAAAGCAAAGCCACAAATTCAGAATATTTGTTTACCTGTCTAAACTTGTAATGGAAGTCCTGAAGTAATCTACTAACATGAAGCGTGTTATATGTTACATTAAACTAACCGTTTGCAGGGGCGTAACTATAGACCCTGCAAGGGATGCAGCCGCAGGGGGGCCCAGAAGCCACAGGGGGCCCCGTCATGAGAGACTGACAACTAAGGGCAAGGCGAGAAAAAAAAATGTTCTGCTCTCTGCACAATTGCTCTAATGACTGCATCTGCTCAGCCACTGAGAAGGAATTATAAAAAGTTTTACAAACAAAGATTTGTAGACCGTCCCTATTCAGTATGCACCAGGCTCTGTATAGCACCCATACCCAAATTTTCTACCCCTCCCAAGCTCTCTGTACTGTTGCTGGAGAAGTCTGCAGACCCAGTTCTGCTCCATCAGAGATGGACAGAGGGAGTGTAATAAGCTGAGGCTGGGAGCACACTCGTCTGTCGGTTTTCTGTATGCGCTTTCTGCACACCATGGGCTTGAGTCACTAAACCATGATAACGCATATCACAGCCGTGCTAGCGTTTTTGCACACAATCGCAAATTCTCATGGGAGAAAATTTGTGATTGCACACAAAAATGCGTGCAAAAACGCTAGCGCGGCTGTGATATGAGTTATCATGGTTTAGTGACTCAAGCCCCATGTGTGTCTGTATGTGTGAAAACATGCATGTTTTATCACAGAAGCTAATGTAATTGATAGAGAAAATGTGTGCAGTGCTTCACTGCTGTCTGCATGGGGAAAACACATTCTAGCGTGCACTAGCCAATTAAATAACTTTCTCAGTTTACCTGTGTAGAAAGCAGGGGAGGGGGGGTGTTAGTGGTATTTGGTGGGAGGGAGCCCCATCCAAAAGTTTCGCAGGGGGCCCAGTGATTTCTAGTTACGCCCCTGATGGCTTGCCACACCGTTCGAGTCATAAATGAACAGTCCAAGTCCACATGTAATGCCATTCTGCAGCTAGTAAATTATAACATTCTGGAGCATGGCAATGCCTAAGCAGTCGGCCATTATGCTGTGTACAGCAGCCGGCAACCCCCAACCCATGAGCAATCCACTTGGTGGATCTGCTCAGCCCCAGTGACACCGATCCCATTGTTCACACCAATCCCCCCCTCCCCACCACATAGCACAATGCATGTGATACTTGTCATCCCTTTGTTGCCCCCCTCCCCCCCTCCTTATAGCAACACAGCATCTTCAGCTACACAGCTGACATGAGTGTGCAGCCTGGCCCAGCGATGTCGTCCAAGGTGATCAGATCCTTATCCCCAAAAGGCTGACATCAGTTGGTAGTGTGTACGCACCTTAACAACAACCATACCTTCTGGTTGAATAACAATTTGAAGGTACTACACACATTTTTAAAGAGCAGGATTAGGATTATTTTTTAATATTAGTTCTGAACAACATGCAAAGTGTTTCAACCCTTTTGAGGAGTAAACACTGTGTCGTCCTCATAGGAAAGATTTCCCCTCACTTCCGGTCAATGGACAATATTGAGCATTGTGGCTTTAATACTAAAAACTGACAGTTCCAGAGAGACAGAAATTGATGACCAGCAATACATACTAAGTGGGAATTCTAACCTTTCCACTCTTCAAAAATGTTTTATTTGCTACTGTCCGTCACCCTTGGAGCACTATCCCAAATTCCTGTCTGAACAGGAAGTAATGGAAATTCTCACAGATGGGGAGCCAGGAAAACAACAAAAATACAAAAGAGTTTCTAACCCTTCACCACACCAAACAAATATATATATTTTTTATTTTCCTGGAATTACGGTAAGCTTCAAGTAGAGGAGACTCACGTAGGATTTTGTTGTTTTTCATGTAACACCTTACATTGACTGCATTTAACACATGGCCTTACAATCCCTACACAACTAGCAACTGTGCCAAGTGTAAATGTGTCTGGATGATGCTGCAGAAACACCCCTCAGGGTCCATACTGGTGTGATCAGTCTGTCTTGTGTGCTGAGGAATTTACTCAGCATTTTTTTAAGAAAACCAACAATGCAAAACTATTTTAAACAGAAAACTGCACAGTCATGACAGAAGCTTGAAGGGATACAACTACTCGTGGCCCTATACTATAAAATAGAATGTGTTGTACTATTTTAAGCCACAGAGCTGCTTGATACAAGATTGGACTGAGGGAGAGGCAACAGCCTCGGGCATATTAACAAGAGAGTCAGTCAGGAGGATGCACATTTAATTCTGCCTTATGTCAGGTTTCTTCCCTACAAGCATAAAGAGGAACTGTAACCAAGGATTGAACTTTAGCCCAACCAGTAGCTGATACCCCCTTTCTAATGAGAAGTTTTTACTTTTTCTCGAATAGATCACTGGTGGTGCTGGGGTGGTGCTATAACAAAAAAAAAAAAAAAAAACACCTTTTAACCTACCGCAATGTTAGTGGGTGTGGTTATAAATAATGGCAGTTGGTGCGGTCTAGTTATTTTTTTTGTCTGCCAGTAGTAAAGATGATGATGGCTCATTGTGGGTCAAACAACAGGAACAAATTACATGGCAGGTACCAATGATTTCTTGATAGATCTATTTTTTAACTTCTCACCTGCAATGTATTCATATAATTTTACCCCATTTTGGAAGTGGGGAACTGGCAACTGAAAATTCCCCTCTGGGAACACTATAAGTGTTGCATCAAAGGCATGCCGGGTACCCACTCCTGGCACTGGCAGATTGTTTCATCCCAATGTTTTCTTCATTGTCATATTGAGGTGGTTGAGGTTTTACTTTGTTTAAGATTGCTTTTCCTAATTAACACTATTTTGGTGTGTTTCTTATCATTTGGGCATATTATACCCTCTGATTTTGCCCTGGGCATGGGGATATTTCCATGATGGGGCCCTGGCAGTGCCAGGAGACAATATTACGTTTTTGTTTTCAGTTTTGAAAAAACAGGATTAATATTCCTGAATGTTGAACAGATCTGTGGACCTTCAGCTGAGGCATAGAAAGGTGAGCAGAGCTTTTATATTTACACGGGAACGTCACCACTGAACCAGATGGCCTCGTAGCGCAACCATGATGAAGTATTCATTGGGGCCATTGGGCGGCAGTGGTAACGTTCGCGCATAAGTGAAGAGTGCACGCTATGCTTACAGGACCGCGTGTAGCATGCCCTCATTAGCATTAAATTGCACTGCTTGACCTCACTAGTTTTAACCCGTGTTGCTCAAGTGCGGTAGCGTTCATAAATCAGCCCCACAGAGATCTGAATACCTACTGAAAGGTAATGAAAGCTGCCATTACTAGCCTAATTCCCAGGCCCGATTTGAAGGGCTCATCTCAGCCAAACTAATTTTGCTTGAACTGGGTGCAAGAAACAATATCCTGATGTGTAAACTTAACCTCTCCGTTCCCCAATGCCAACTCCCAACCTGAATCCTGAGTTTAACATTTCAACTGTCAGATAGAATCAATCTTTAGGTGGCCATTGACAATACGATTCTTTGGACAATCAATCAGAAACGATCATTTGGGTCCACTAATGGAAGGATAGCTGCTATCCAATTCAATCAGATTAATGGAATCAATCTGAAAAAATGGATCAAGGCAATTGAGATTATGATTGAATGGTAGAATTGATTGTGCAAAAAAATTGTATGCTTAATGGCTACTTTTACTCTACCCTATCCTCTAACCCAAAAGGTGGCCATACATCAGGCAACTTGGCAGCTGATCAAACATCCGATTCGATGATTATAAATTATTCGGATGAAAATTGGTGCCACCAAGAGCATGCCCGATCGGTGATGCGACCGATTTCGGGATTGGTTGCATATATTGATCTAACATGCTGCAAGATGTCTGGCCCACTGAAGCTAAATGTTTACCAAAGATGATCATGAAAATTGTGAAGGGCAGCATAAATTAGCATCTGCATGCAGCTTTAGACTATCATGACAAATATGCAGCCATGAGGCACTGTTTGGGCTCAGAGGAATTAGGGCTTGCTGTCACTCTTCAATGAATCGTTGCATAGTTTTGAATTTTAGTGGACAGCCCCCTATATGTTGTGCTGGTGGAGGCTTTTTCCAGAATCTATCCCTAAATTTCAATTAATATCCTCCTGAAGGCTTCTAGTCAAGAATTGTGATTAACACTAAACGAATCACTCAATTGACATCAATGCTGAACTCAATCTCCTTCTCTCGGGGTCCGTTAACACTCCACTCTTTCAATCCTCCGTGTACATATACTGAATCTGCGATCAGTCATCATTTGCGTCTATGCACAGACAACCTCTGTAACCTGCTTGGCAGCGCGCAGCATAATCATGAAGAAGCAGGAAACTATTCTGGGCTGTACAGTGCTCTACAGCCACCAAATGTCACACTTGTCCAGCTGCACAATGACTAACCGCTGCTCAGTGATGAAATGCAGCAGTGTTGTAAGTGAAAACAAAAACGTAATATATGAAAACCAAAGACTGCTGCAACAAGCCACTGACATAACGGTCTCATTCACAACAGGCTGATGGCTGTATGAGGCAGGATAGGAATTTAAGCACTTGCCTACACAGCAAAACATGAAGCTTTAACAAGGCACAGTGGGGTTTATTTACTGGGTAACACTGAAGAACTTCAACTTTTTAGACGAAGGTTCAGTTCACCATTCTTGAAACTGTTAGGGGGCTAAACGAGTCACATTTAACAACTTTTGCTAATGGCTTCAGGTACACTATGCAGATTATTATGCAGTAACATAAAACAAGTCCTTCTGTGAATAGCGCATGTCCCCTTACAGTGTACAGCCGAGAACACAGAAAATATACAATAAAATAGTATATATTTAGTATATAAATACGTGGTGTAAAACATTTTATTTATATGTACTAGAAAATATACAGTGAAACATAACATTTTAATTACTTAACCATTTATGCCACACGGACGTGAGCTTCACGTCCGCAGCGGCAGCTGCTAGAGCCGCAGAGACAGCTGCTAGAGCCACAGAGACATGCTAGTCACGTCCCTGCAGTTTGGGGGGGGGTTTCAGACGATCGTGCTGGCAGATGCCCGCGATCGCGCTGTTACCGGGAGCAGGGGGAGATTGGCTGCAGGGAACAAAAGTCCCCTGTGCCAATCCGCACATTACTGCCGAGAATAAACACTGTTTATTCTTACATAGAGCCACTACGCTATCTCACGCTGTCATTTCCGCCGCCCGATCGTTCCCATTCATAATCTCCCCGCTGGCACGGTGATCGCAGGTTTCCATTAAACCAGTGGTCCTCAAACTAAGGCCCGCGGGCCGAATGCGGCCCCCTGAGGCTTTTATACCGGATCCCATACACAAATTGTATTACTTATAGATGCGGTCAGCTACATTTTTAAATATTGGTGGTCCACAAAAAGAATAGCAGTGCTGGCACCACCCATCCACATGGAAGCCAGAAAGCAGTAATTCACTGGTTTCCAATCAAATTCCACATCAGGTGACACTGCTGTCCAATTGGGCTGCAGGTTGTCACCTGGTTATGCTTCACTTTCTGGCCCTCAAAAACATCATTTTATATATACTCCGGCCCCCCAGCAGTCTGAAGTATGTTGACCCGGCCCTCAACCCAAAATGTTTGGGGACCCCTGCATTAAACCTTACGTCACTTCCCCTAGTTACAATGTAGCAATGCATTGTATCCCATGTAGCACACTTGAACGCTACATAGAATTTTGCTCAGCGGAGACATCTTGTAGTCAAATAGTAAAATATACCTACTGACTTTAAGGGGGGAAAAAAATATCTAGGTCAAGAGGGAGTCTTATTAAATAACAGCCTAAAAATTTGTGATGGATGTAAAACTGAAAAAATGCACCTTTATTTCCAAATAAAATATTGTCACCATACATTATACTAGGGATATAATTTTAACGTTACAATCACTGGGACAAATGGGCGAAAATAATGATTCTTTTTTTCCATTTTTTTTGTATTGTTCCTGTCAAAATGCATTTAGAATAAAAGAATTCTTAACATAATGTACCACCCAAAGAAAGCCTAATTGGTGGCGTAAAAAACAAGGTATAGATCATTTCTTTGTGATAAGTAGTGATAAAGTTATTGGGGAATGAAAGGGAGGAGCGCTGAAAGGGGAAAATTCCTCTCATCCATAAGGCGAAAAATACCGACGGGCTGAAATGGTTAAGGACCACAGGCTTACACCCCCTAGTGACCAGGCTATTTTTTACAATTCAGTGCTCTGCAGCTTTAATGGCTCGCTGCAGAGCCACACAACCGACCGCACAAATGAATCCACCCCACCCCCTTTTCTGAACACCAGAGGTTTCTGTTGGTGAGCTTTGATCGCTGCTGCCAGTGTTCGTTTGTTTATTTTTTTTTTCTTATTAAACTTTGAATAAAATTGTTCTTTTTTATTTTTATAGCCCCCCTCCCTCCCCCCACCAACCAATCCCAGCGATCAGCTCTCCTATTCATCAGCCTATAAGAGCCGATCGCTCTCTGAGCCGCTCCAGGTGACAGCCGAGTGACACAGCTGTCCCCAGTAGAGCGCTGCCGTAGATCGCAGCGCTGTACAATGTAAATAGATGATGGTTTTGCCATCTAACGGTCTCTTAGCGGCTATCACTGCTGGTAGGCTGATGATGCATCGACGCGCGCAATCTCCTGCAAAACCCCACAGCAGGACCTGCCACCTTTCAGCGTTAGACGGTCCTGGGGCTGCCACCTTCCCGACGCCTATCGGCGTTAGGCGGTCAGGAAGGGGCCATCTCCAGACCCTGCTGTAGAACAGAAGTGATCCTCCAAATATGGACTTCTTTTTTAAAACTGTCTACTATTAGGTGGATATAGCTTACATCTTTTACCTGGGTAGTATTGGAATGGGTTACTAAAAGGTTAGTAAAATACAGTCCGACACTGCAGTAATGCCTGTATCCACAACAAAAACTCATCTCTAATAAGTCCACGAAAGCCTGAATTTATTAAAAAGGAAAAAAAAAAATCCTTCTGTGGGTGCTGCACACAGTGGTAATTGCAAAACTAATTTATGCATCTTTTAGCAACCCCACAGTATTCTAATACGATATGGTTGAGGGCTGAAAACCTTTGAGATTCAAAATTTTTTAAAAGTTTCCAGTACAGGTTTGCCACATTTCACATTTTTATGGGGTTTTCCATGCTTTGCATTCATTTAAATGGTGCTTCCTGGTCAAAGCAGTTTGCTAGTCACATGATTGAATTAAAGAATTGATGGAGCTAGTCTACTTGGGGGACCCAGCAGGAAACCTCATAGGGAAAATCAGCTAACGTGGTTTGGTGGACGGAACCCTCTGGAACTGCTAGGTTTTCAATAGGTTGTAGTAAACTACGCCTATAGTATTTGGCCAATCACAATGCTTTGGGCTGTAAGAGGGTGCTGTAATTGAAGAACTTCCCTCTATGGAGGTTAACTGCTCGGTCCCCTAAAGGAGACTAGTGTCGAATTTACATTACTCAGGTTTCCCATTAACCATGGTTTCCGATCTTGCAGCCCGGGTTAGTGAGTATCTCTCTTTTTATTTCATTTGTGGTTTACTTTTTATTCAACACATAACTACCAGGAGTTCTATATAGCGTAATATGCAATCTCTTTTGTGGAAAGCAGATTGCCGCCTCAGAAAACCTCCCTATAACTCATCTCCCAACTCAAATCTAACCCTTTCCACTTTTCTTATTCTTTCTGTTTTTTTCACACATTTCCTCTCCTATTATTCTAGACAAGACCTAGAACATTTATATTGTGCTTTTCTCCTGGCGGACTCAAAGTGCCAGAGCTGCAGCCATTAGAGTGTGCTCTATTCGTCCAGTGAAAAATGGCAGCGGTTAAATAATGGCGCCCCCTTCTGCCCGATATTTGTTTAAAACAATATTTATCGTTTTAAAAGGTTAAAATAGTGCAGACCTTGTGAACGTAATTTATGGTTTTAAAACCTGCTTTTTTTGTCCTGACTAAACTATATCGTTTTAAGCCCTGCTTTGCTGCCGTTTGGAAAATGTCTGTCCGCCGACTTTAACGTTTAATAGCAAAGCCCCCTTAAAAGCTAGAAACCCCAAATTTGCAGGTTATGTTAAGAAGAAAATTGGGAACAAGAGGAAAAACAATTTTTCAAAAAGACCTTCTACTTTTTGAGAAAATCGATTTTAAAAGTTCAAAGAAAAAACTATACATTTTAAATGCTGCCGGTCAGAGTGTGGGAAATATTTCCCAGCAGTTAATAGCAAAGGCCTCTTACATCCTAGCAACACCAAATTTGCAGGATATGTTAAAAAGATAGTGGGAAATCATATGAAAAAAAAAACCAAAAAATTTTTAATTTTGGTGAATGTTTTGTCTGAGTGTGCGAAATCTGAAAAAACGGCAGCAAAGCAGGGCTTAAAACGATAAATAACTTGACGGTCGGCGCCATTTTTTAACTTTATAAAACGATAAATATCGTTCAATAATGGTTTTCTATGAGGCACCATTATTATAACGGCCGTGCCTGACGCCATTTTTAACTGGCTTGGTGCTCCATAGGCAGTAGCAGTGTAAGGGAGTCTAGCCCAAGGTGCCCTCACTAAATAGGTGCAGGCTTACTGAACAGGAAGAGCCAAGATTTGAACCCTGGTCTCCTATGTCACAAGAAGAGCTCTTAACCAGTACACTATCCAGTCACTCTACTCTACTGTTCTCTTCCAGCCATTCCAAGACATTGTTTAGACTTTTGCTATCCACTGAATTTGTATTTTACTCTACTGATATAGAGGAAGCCCATCCTATATGGTCCTCAAAATAAAAGATGTATTAAGGTATCTGAAGTTTATCAAAAACTGAAGACAGATCCCAGCATAGAAGGAGCATCTGGTGCAGACAGAAGAGGGCAGCGTGGGTAACTTTATGGAAACAAAGCAGACACGAGTCCCTGCAAAACATGTCGCTGAAAACAGTATTGTGTTTGTACTGAATTTATCCCCGGAGGGGTACTCAAAGCAGCAAATACACTTCAGACTATCGGGAAAGAATGCTGGTGAACACACTGAAAGTTCACTGTAAATCCCCTGCTGAGTGGTAGCTTATGTTTGTATCGCAGATATAACACTTTAACGAGAAAGGAGAGTTCAGCTGCACTGGAACGCTCGTCAGTCAGGACAGCCAATCACAAAGCCTTTTAATGACATTGTCTTTCATGCACGCACTGGGTGCAGAGCTGATAAGTGCCTCCCTATTCTCATTTGCCATTTGTCCTGGGACCACACTGTTGACAGGAAAATCATTTAGTAAAGACACCAAATGAAATGCCCAAGGACAATGCGAGCCAGAGACATTCCAACACTTCTAATGGCAGGCAGTCTTCCGCAGAGCTCGCAGCACACACAGGACAGCTATGGATTTCTTCTAGTGAGACCTGATCAGTGGATGAAATGTAAGGGAGAGGAACATCACAATGATAAATGGAAGCAATGACAGCAAAAACATGGAAGACTTTATCTGAAAAGACTACTAAATTTAACTTTAGGACTGGGACGCACTAGACCATTTTTTGGGGCGGCAGCATTTAGGGATCGCTTTCAATTGCTAACAATTTCCCAAAACACTTTGCCAATGTAAGTGGATGGAGCAGATCCCACTGGAGCAATTGCGATTAAGGAAATTGCAATCTTAAAACATGCAGCATTTTCGGAGCGCTTATAAATGGCTTACAAAGCACAGCTACAAATCTCTAGCGATTGCAATAGCGCTTTGCAGCGAGTCCCAGGCCTTGCAGTTCATAAACTAACATCCTGTGATGAAATGCACAAATGCTAAAATAAACTACATGGAGTCTCCGGTTAACAAATGAGATAGGGACTGTAGGTTCGTGCTTAACCTGAATCTGTCCCTAAGTTGAAACACTGTGCTATCTCTGTCCCCTGTATTTCCTCGATGCCCCCCTGTGCCTCTAGTGTCCCCCTCCGTGTCCCCTCCGTTCCCCCGTGCCTTTAGTGCCCCCAACACTGTGTCATCTCTGTCCCCATGTAGGGCACATACAATTAAACTTTGCTGCAGTACACAGAGGGCCAGTGTACTGCAGCAAAGTTTAATTTTACCAGTGTAACAACCAATTTTTCTTTGATTTTTTTGAAACTAGATTTACTCAAAAACTACAGGGTCTTCTTGTAAAGAAAAAAGAAAAGTTTTGGGGCTGATTTCCACAAAATCAAACTTCACATTTCAGGCAGTTTGTAAGTCGGGGACTACCTGTACTTATTTTTTTCACCTGAACATGGGGACACAGTTGTGTTAATCCTGACTGCAAGGCTCTGCATTTTAGTACAGGTGAGGTGCTACATGCACGTGTCTGTGCTGCACTTACAGCACATACATTACAGGGGACATTGCCCTCACACGATGCTCCTGTAAAGCAGGCCCCAAGTTTATCTGACTAGGCAAAGTCACCTTGTTACTGGCCATAAAATCTATACTCATATTACCTCAGATTATCTGACTGCTGTGCACTGTTCTGGGACCCCAGAACAGTGCACTACGCACCACCGCTATGGCAGTCCTGACTGCTCCTCTTGCAGCACTACACATGCCTGCCACACAGTATTGGTTGCTGCTTCTCCAGTCTATGAGTCAAGGCAGAATTTATACTTTTTCCACTCCAGTCCAATTATTTTTTATTGCTCCCCATCCATGTGTCCTGCTTCCCCTCCAATTTCAAATGTAGCCTCCTCTTCAGTATGTAACATCCATGTACAGCAGTCCCTCTCTTCCAAGTACTTGGGCAATATATTTCTTCTATTCCATATGTTACATCTTCATTTGCAGTCTCCCTTTCATATTCAGAAACCTTTTTTCCACATTAAGCCACTCCCTTGGGTGTCAATGTCATTCTCAAAGCTCAGCTTTTCTGCGAGGGTTGCATTCTCATGAGGACACTTGCAGAGCGAGTCCCCACCCACCTAATGCACAATTTTAAAATAATCTTAAATTTCTTTTTGTTCAATATTAGTTCACTTTTGGCATTGTCATTTTAACTCCATATTACAGATTCTAAAACTATGGCTTTTTGATATTTAAGTAAGTTGTAATGTAATGAACTTCACTCTCTATCAATTTAAGATTAATAACTAGCACATAGTCAAAATACATAAAACGAAGCCCATTCGTTTTTAGAGATTTTTCCCTGATCTAATGGTTTTTTTATCAAGCAGTAAATCCGGTTTTGTGTATTTCTTCTCCAAACAACAGGTGGGACAATCATTGATCAAACAGATTAGCAGAATTTGTTTTTAAGTGTGGCGTGGAGACCAACAAAACATGCACCAATGAGTAGATCATAAGAACAGTGTTGAGAACCCCCAATTTAGAAGGCCATATAGTGGACTGGGCCGGTAATTGTAAAACAGATGGTGCCAACACTATCTACCACTTGATTTTAGAGACTCTGGTCCAGCAGGAGTCTTATTCCTTCAACCCCCCACCCCCTCCTCAGTTTAGGGCCAATCTCTACTTGTAACGGCGTAAATCTGCAGCATTTCCCTAACATGGGCTTACCATAGAGATTACAAGTGTGATTGTTGAGGGTCAAAGACAGCCTTTTTCTCTCAGATGGAAGGCAGTTGCAGAGAAGGAGATTCCCCTTTAAGGCAGTACGATTAGGCACTGGTGTTGCTTACAGATAATTCCACTACAACAACAAGAAAACAGAAAAGCGCTCACAGTGTGCGGCAGGCAGTTAAAAGGGGATGCCTGAGTGGACAGGACCTGGATTGGTGGACTGTTTAACATTAGATTCAAACCCAATCAATTGTCACCGCTTGTCTGCATGCACACATGCGACCTTGTATATCCAGGAATGCAAGTGCAACAGGAATGCCATTCGGGACAACCAACCTTGGCATACACAGGACATCTCTGCCTGCTGCTGGACTGCCACATGCGTACAATGGCTGTTCTGAGCCAACAGCTCACCCATCCAGGTGAAACCTGTCTCCTCGGGCAGCCCCTGCCGCACACAGCGCTTTTCTGTTTTCCCCTCAGAGACCAGCTACAATTTAGTCTGGACTTCCTGCTTCAGAGGTGCTGATCATTAGCTCTGGTACAGCAGCCTACAGCCATCTCCTCAATAGCCACTGTGAGGTACACTGCAGGTAAGGGCTTCCAACACCACAGCAGCCATTTTCTATTGATGAGAGGTTGAAAGCCCATTCACGGTTTATACCTGGGGTGGGGGGAAAAAAAAGGTGTACAGTAGGTTGCTGTATCCAACTGGCAAATCCTTTGTGTGAAGCACATGTGCCTTCTTTCCTTTAGATATGTGGAAGGGAAAAAGGATAGGTACAGTTACCTGGGTATCACATTCATCCAGCCTGAGCCCAACAGAGGTGCTTGGGCATAATCCAGGCAAGTGTCAGCTGTCTAGAGATTAATAATGCCCAAAAATATTACAGGCTTGTAATGAGTTAACCTAAATCTCCTTGACAAATGTTCTAGGTAACATTCACTGCACTGATTTAATTACAGTATTTATTTGCTTTAGAGATAACCTTGATAGGAGTGCACAAGACTGGCGCCGATTCAAGACGTCTCTGGAATGCCTTACATTAATGCTTCAAATACTGAGGGCTCATTGTGCGGCTTTATTAAGTGATTTTCATTGTGCAGTTTTATGAAGCAACTTTTATATGAAACAATGCCTTCACCCGAATCCATCACTGCCTGGCAAGGAAGTAACGCGTTCTCAATGCTTGCTCAAGCTTTTGCCAACTTTTTCTATTCCTGCTGTCTTCCAAAGCTAATTCAAACCAGGAACCACCAGGCTGAGACCTGCTTAAGCAAATTAAAAAGGCCATTCATTACTAACAGTACAACCATAATAGTTTTTCAGGCGGCACTGGACTGTTCTCAGGCAGCAAAGGCGGGGCTTAAAAAGTCAGACTTAAAAGGTGTGAAAAATGAAAAGCACGGCAAATATATATAGTTAGCGATGAGCAACATTTAAGCTGCAAGAATCCTTGCAGCAATATTCAGGCTAGGTTACCACTACACTGGACCAAGTATGTATTGTCACAGCGAACCAGATGTATTATCCGCACATATAAATGTTTGTATCCACTGGTGTCCATTGTAGCAGGTTTTTTTTTTAATGCACAATACCTTGGGAGGATCACCCAGTTAAATGTAGGCCAGGTACCGCGGTTACTGGAAAATGGCTCTTTTTTGGATTAACTGGTGGCGTTCCGGTCCTTGCTGTTGTGAAGAACAACTGACTTGGGCACTCTTATCTTCTCCATTACATGGGCGCTTCTTTATCTCCTCGGTTAATCATTTGTGAGGGGTCTGAGGGGGATATTTGATATTTCATTTTGTCTATTTTGCTTTGAAAGCACTAGTGAGAACGGATGTAGTCTGTCTCTGTAGACATTTACTTTGTCAGCATATGAAGCATAGGTGTGGAAAAGTCCTGCAAGATGGGAATTTGCATTTGCTACCACCATGGAGACAATGGATATGTTGAAAATGGACATGGTCTGACCAGATCCTATAGAGAACGAAGTTCACTCTGCACAGGTTAGCCATGGCACAGAACCTGACACAGCTAACCTTGGTCCAGTACAGGTTAGCCATGGCCTTGCATCCCACACAGGTTAGCCATGGCCCAGTACAATGCACAGTTTAGCCATGGCCTACCGTCCAGCACCGGTTAACCATGGCTCTGCACAGGTTAGCCATGGCCCAGCACCTAGCACAGTTGCATCATGGCCCAGCACCTAACATAGGTTAGCCATGGCCCAGCACAGTTGCACCATGGCCCAGCACAGTTGTACCATGGCTAGGTACCCCACAAACATGAGCTGTGGCATTCTGTCCATATTTTACTCTACCCATTTTATTTAAAAAAACAAACAAACTGATAATGGAAGAAAAAAAAGAAAGCGTTTTGTCTTAACTGTTTTCCAATGTCTAATTACACCACAGAGGATCAGAAACACAAACTACAAACCTTGTCTGACAGCAAATTTCATGCGTTCTCATAAATTAACCTGCATTGTCACATACAACAAGTCCCCTTGAATTTTGAAGGATGAAAACATAATTACTTTTGTTTTAACTTTTTGGAACCCAGTTATAGTAGTTAAACGTAAAATAGTTTATAGCCTGTGAAATTTGTATTAAATGCATATGCCATGACGTTGATCCTGGCATAACCGGAGTACCCACTGCATATGCCAAGCAGAAGACAAACAATACCAGGGATGGGTTCCTTTGCTTTGTTTATTTCTGTGTACTTGGTTCTGTATGCATAGCAGGTTGTACAATCCCCACGTCTCTGCGCACCACTGCCTTATATGCTACAGGCCCATTCAAGGCCAGACTGTCCAAATCTTACCAATAGAGCAGATTTTTTTTCTTCATTTCCCACTAACTCTGTATGTTTAGATTTAGTCATGTTTACCAGTTGTTTGTTCCTGCCATGCAACAATACTTTTTTCCCTTTTCTATAAATAGCCATTAAATAATGACTTCTGAAATGGGGAAAACAAACACTGTTAAGGCCGCAGCGCCAGGCCCGGGACACTAGAAATCTTTTACAGTAAAGCAAATGAAAGGCCACTTGAACTAAACAGAAGTAAATATCCTTCAATAAGACAATCTACAGTGGAAAGGTATACAAAAACAACGAAAGCATCATCCTTTGCTGCTTGATTGGCAAAGGAAATCCTGCAATTATAACCAAGGTGTTGATGATCAACGAGCAGGAAAGGGAATTTATAAACACGTGCTTTGATGTTCCTAAGGGCCTGGCCTGAGAGTGTTGTGCTTTTAGACTCTGATGAGGAAGTCCACTCATTAGCCACTACATTTATCCTGTCATCTGCATTGTTGGTCTAGGAAAGCAGAGATGGGTATCTTGCACAATGTATACTTGCTGCTTGGCAACACCAAGATACACGTTGGGGGAGTTGCATGCTAGATCTATTTGCTACATCATCTTCCCTATGCAAGATCAACCTTTTACCTGTTTTCCTACTCTCCATCAGTCAATATTATTAGGCCTAAGTCCCACTAACAGTGCTTTTCAAAGTGCTCGTGATTTCAAAAGCTCTTGCTAATGTAATGCCATGGTGGATTTTTTAAAGAAAAAAAAAAAAAATATATCACATCCCTCAAGTGGAATCACACATCGCATTATATTGGCTAGAGCTTTTCAAATCGCTGCTAGTGGGTTCCAGGCCTCCGACAAGATTTCAGCAGAAGCCTCGCCTAATACACTAGAATCCCTTTATAGCAAACTCCTATGGACTGGGAAAAGTGGTTTATTATATCGGAAGTTTACTAGATCAGAATTTGTCATGCTCAAGCACATAAAGTATACTCTAGTACAGTACTGTATTTTAATTCAGTCAATAATTGGAAGTCAATTTTTCAATTCTTTAAGCAAGCAGCTAAAGTAAGTTAGGTCCTCAAATATTTCAACAGAGATTTTTTTTTTAATTGTGGTTTTGTACTTAACCACAATTAATTTTAAATTGAAAACTCAGATGCAGTTGTATTGCAGATTTTCAACTTTAATTCAGTGGGGTGAACAAAACGATTGCATAAAAATGTGAGGCAACAAAAGCACAATCCCTTCATTTCAGGGGCTCAAAAGTAATTGGACAAACTAAATACAGTAACCGGAAATAAAATGTTAATTTCTAATACTCGGTTGAAAACCCTTTGCTGACAACGACAGCCTGAAGTCTTAATTAAACTCATGGACTTCAACAGATGCTGGGTTTAACCTGGCGTTCAATTTTCCCAAGATTTCTGTGCAAAAAGTGATAAAATTTATTTTTAAAAAACTTTTTTTCCTGTAACTTGCCAAAATGTGTCGAGCAAGGGTCTAGTATACAGTGCAGGAGAGTATTGATGTGTATGCATGTTTGTACTGTTCACAGCATGTTTTTATGGACGGACATTTCTGTCCATACCGCTAGGGAGGTTCTGCCAGGTCTTTACTGCAGCAGCTTTCAGTTGCTGTTTGTGGGCTTTCTGCCTGAACTTTTGTCTTCAACAAGTTAAATGCATGCTCAGTTGGGTTAAGATCAGGTGACCGACTTGGCTATTCAAGAATTTTCCACTTCTTTGCTTTAATAAATTCTTGGGTTGCTTTGGATGTATGTTTTGGGTCACTGTCCATCTGCATCATGAAACGCCGCAATCAATTTGATGGCATATAACTGGATTTGAGCAGACAGTATGTCTCTGAACACCTCAGAATTCACTTGGCTGCTTCTGTCCTGTGTCACATCATCAATTACCACTAGTGCGCAGTGCTACTGGCAGCCATTCATGCCCAAGCCATCACACTGCCTCCACAGTGTTTTGCAGAGGATGTGGAATCCTTTGGATAAGGAGCGGTTACACCCCTTTATACTTTTTTTCTTGGCATCAGAGGTTGAGGTAGAGGTTGTTCTTGGTTTTATCTGTCCGAAGATGGTTTTCCCAGAAGTGTGCAGACTTTTTTTTTTTTTTTTTTTTTAAAGCAAAGTCCAATCTAGTGTTTCTATTCTTAAGGCTTAGGAGTAACTTGCACGTTGCAGTGCATCCTCTGTATTTGCTTTCATGCAGTCTTCTCTATATGGTAGACTTGGATGTCGCTACGCTTACCCCCTGGAGGGTGTTGCTCACTTGGTTAGCTGTTGTGAAGGGGTTTCTCTGCACCATGGAAAGGATTCTGCCATCATCCACCACTGTTGTCTTCCGTGGATGTCCAGGTCTTTTGGCGTTGCTGAGTTCACCAGTGCTTTCTTTCCTGTTTTTGCAGCTTAAAGAGGAACTCCAGTGAAAATAATGTAGTAAAAAAAAGTGCTTCATTTTTACACTATGTATAAATGCTTTAGTCAGTGTTTGCCCATTGCAAAAACTTTCCTCACCCCGATTTACATTCTGACATCACATAGTGACATTGTTACTGCTGGTAGGTGATGTCAGTGGAAGTAGCTGCTGCTTGCTTTTTTGGCAGCTGTAAACAGCCATTTCCCACAATGCAACGAGGTTCACAGACAGGAAACTGCCAGGACCATGGTCCTCAGTTTCCTGTGGGAGGGTTTTCACCACAATATCAGCCATACAAAGCCCACTGATGATCCATTTGTAAAAAGGAATAGATTTCTCATGTAAAAGGGAGTATTAGCTACTGATTGAGATGAAGTTCAATTCTTGGTCACGGTTTCTCTTTAAGGATGGCTCCTTTCACCTGCATGGAGAGCTCCTTTGACTGCATTGTTTGTTTACTGCAAAAAATTTTCCACATGCAAGAGGGACATGTGCGAGGTGCCAGACTTTTGGTAGTCTCACTTCTGGAGACTGCAGAGGAGGATGAGGGAAGCCTCATTAGGATCCATAGGCCTCACCCTCCTGAGGTAAGTACCCCCTAGGGGCACTTTTTTCATTTCAGGGTTCCTTTAAGACACAATAAGATCCAAATAAATTGATAAATACTGCTTGCATGCAAACTGCAAGCTGCTTGGAATCGGGCAAAACAAAAACTCCTGTTGATTCTTTCCCAACCTGCCCACAATGTGCATGCACACCAGAATTATAGGCATTCCACAGACATCTACCTGTTTCATACAACTGGCACTAGTATTTTAAGCTGGCCTGGTCCTTTAACCTCATCACCAAGTTCAGCGGGATGAAGGGGGAGGGGGTGGTATAATTTTATTCACGACCCTGATCCAAAAGGGAAACAAGGCTGTGTGCTGTAATCGGAAAGAGGATGACTCCATTGTGTACACTCTGGAAGCAGAGAGAGTAGGATATGTGACAGACCTTTACAAGCATCAAGGAATGGAAATCGTAAAAGGATGGAAGGATTTTCCGGATAAAAGTTCCAAAACAAGATGTGTGACGTTCTAAAATGTCGGGGGTGTAGACTTGAAGGAAGTGTGATAAAAGTCCATCTCCACTGGAATGGCAGCAGATGCCTCTCTTGGCTGTGAAAGAGAATATATAGAAACAGCACAGAAAAATATGCGCTCCCAGCCTATATTTAGACCGCAGGAAATCTTGACCAAGATAAAAGGCCTTGGTGCTCAGGCAGCATTTCCAGCTGGTACCTGACTGCACTTGAAACTCTGGCTTTTACAAAAAAAACAGCACACTGCTCTTGTGAAATAGTTAAAGGACCACTGTTGCAAAATTACAAAAAAAGGGTGTGTGTGTTGCTGTCACTTACAGTAGGTAGTACAAATCTGGCATTACCAGTTTTGGGCTAGTCCATCCCTCCCTAGGGGGTTCTCAGCATGGCCTTTATTCTTGATAAAGACACTCCCTGAAAAAAAGATTTATACAAAGATGCTGAATAGCCTCCCTGCACACCGTATATATATTTTTTTTGGCAGTAGAACGGAGCAACTGTCATTCACTAAGTGCTTTTGAAAATAAAGAAATCCCTGAGAATCCCCTATGAGGATATGTGCTAGTCCAAAACCTGTCGGTTCTGTCAGATTTCTACTACTTACTGTAAGCGACAGCAACATAGGAGAAAAGTAATGTATGGCTCATTTTACTCTGGGAGAAATGCACTTCTTATCTGTATATGTTTACATACATTTTAAATTTTAAGATTTCCGCGACAGTGGTCCTTTTAAAAAACATACACACGTCTGATTTTTCCAAACGTTGGACGTCAAGTCAGACGTGTGTACAAACTATCGTTCAGCTGATAAGACTGGTTTTGACCGATCCGCCAAGCGGATGCGGATCTGTCAAAACCAGTCTTAGCTTAACGATTGTTTGTACACACGTCTGACTTGACGTCCAAATGACCGGTCTGAACGACTGGACGTTTGGAAAAATCAGACGTGTGTATGTACCTTAATAATGACCGACTTGCCAAACCCAAGAAATCAGCTGAAAGCTGTGTAGGTAACAGCTCCAGCTCACTGCACAGCTTGTTATGGATTCAACAGAACATTAATGTTAAATGAATTATACAAAAAAAGTAGGTTTGAGATGAAAGGAAAAGATCTGCTGGACCAATACTTAGAGCCCTTTTCCACTTGCAATCGCTAGCGTTCACGCTGAACGCTAGCGATTGCGGATCAGCAAAAAATTCCCGGCGCTTTCCCGACGTTTGCGATCGCGATTTTGCTATGCTATGCACTACATAGCAAAATCGCGTCAAAAATCGCTCCGCGGCGCGATCGCGATCATGTTAAAAACGAATCGCGGTAGTGGAAATTACCTACCGCGATTCCTATGTTAAAAAGCAAACCGTAGCGATTTTAAAATCACTAGCGGTTTGCGGTTTTGCCATTAAGCAGTTGAAAACGCCGTAGTGGAAAAGGGCCCTGAGAGTCTCTTATTCAGTGACTGACAGCTGCCTGCTCATTCCCATTCATCCTTAGAGGGAACCAGAGGTGGAAGGATATGGAAGCTGCCATATTTATTTCCCTTTAAGGCTAGGTTTCCACTTGTGCGTTTTGTGTCACATTTTTCTCTCAGAAAATTTGCATTGATTTGGGAACTAATGTTAGTGAATGGGGCCGTTTCCATTCAATGCGAATATTCACATGAATATCTGAGGTCCTGCACCTTTTTTTCGGACATTGCGCACAAGGCTTTGCATAAGCAATTCAAATTTTCGCGTTATTTGCATGAAAAATTCACATTACATCCATGGTTACAGGAAGTTGTCAGCAGTCATGACTAATCTGCTTCTAGGCAGATTATGTTTGCTGACTGGATTAGCCACATGCTTGTTTCAGGTGTGGGATTCAGACTCTACTGCAGCTAAAGGATCATGACAGCCGGGCAATTCGCATTGCTTAAAAAGAAGTAAATGTCAGCCTTCATATTCCTCTCACTTCAGGTGTCTGTAGAGGGAGGAGCGATTGCTCCATCAGCTAAAGCCACGCCTCCCTACTAAGCCCATCAAGGCTGTCAGTCTCTAGAAGGGTGGTGTGGCTTCAGATTGACTGGGAGGGGAGACTGACCTAAGTCAGGAGGATTAGGGATGGACAGACAGAAAGATGTAATTAATTCTGAGTTGCTAAAAGATAATGCACAATTTTTATGCAAATATATGCAGCTTAAAAAAAGAACCAATTAAGGCAGAACTAGCTTGCAGCTGTACTACGTCTTACCCCTGAGTCAACGGGCCTGGAGGGCAAATAATTAGTGCCGCCGGGACTATTGCTGGAGCAGGGGGGAGTCGTTCTTCAAGCTTTACCCTGCACCCAAATTTCCTGGTGCCTTAATTACATGAACAGTGTGGCAATTGTGGAATGACCGAAAATATACCAAGAAATGCTAGGGACTTAAAGGAAACCTGATTAAAAAAAAAAAAGTTTCACTTACCTGGGGCTTCTGCCAGCCCCCTGCAGCCACCCTGTACCCACGCTGTTACCATTCGTTCCGCTCAGCCCCCGCCGTAGCTAACTTGCACTTTTGTAGTTGCAGTCACCTGCGCTTGCGTGGCCTTTGCCGCACGTGTCCTCGTAGCGCTCCTATCAACAGGAGCGTCCTGAGATTCTCATACTGCGCCTGCGCAGGATGCTCCCGGCGACATGAGCAGCAGCGAGGATGCGCATGGCCAGGGAAATGCAGGTGGCGGTGAAGTAACGGAACCATGGCAGGGGATCGGAGGATCGTTTGCCATTGTCGCAGGCACAGGGCGGCTACAGGGGACTGGCAGAAGTCCCAGGTAAGAGAAACACTTTGTTTCTTCTTTCTTCAGTTCCGCTTTAAGGTGCACAGACGCACAATTTCGGGGCCAAGTTCTGTACAGATGTGAGTTTTATATGTACAGGCTAGCAACGTGTTCTATATTTATCAGAGTTTGTGTTTTGTCAAAAGCCCAGGTCACCTATGACTCAATGGTGGGTAAACTACCACTCCCATCATGCTCTGCCAGCTTATGTGCTATATCCTTATTGTTCTTACCTACTTACGATTAATCTTAATGCAGCAATAAATAAATATTGAACTTCGCATTTAACCCTGCCTTTATGCAGCTTCTCAGCCTACACTTAGACTTATTTACAAGTTCAGATGGAATATATAGCCCAATTAGTATTAGTTCCATTATAAATCTAATAGCAACCTTCATCGAATATGTCAGAGGTTTCCTTTTGTAACAAAGGATACAGGCTTACAATTTCTCCCATCATTTGGGACCAACTTTCCAAACCCAATCGGCATTAATCTTTAAAGCGGTATTGTCACCATGAAAAACAAATTTCAATAGCAACTGGTTTACATAGTTACCTTGCCATCAGTTTCTCTCAGAAGCATACCATTTTCTTCTTACAGTGATACCTTCCAGTTCTGACAACATTTTGTCAGAACTGAAATATATCAGTTGCTGTCAGTTACAGCTGAGAGGAGAACTGATGTGTCCATGTTTCCCTATGGCTCAAGTGGGCGATGTTACAGTTTAACAGTGTGCTGACCAGGAAGCTGTTATGGGGTAATAGCCATTTTCAAAATGGAGGACGGAAAATTCCATTGATCACAGTGGACAAACCGGGTGCAGGAGAGGAAAAATAGATTGAGGAGTAGACTACACAGGAGGTAAGTATGACTTGTGTATGTTTATTTTGTCTTTTAATTTTCAGTTCGGGTTTTCTTTAAGAATAAATACATTGTATTTATTATTTTACGGGTCAAAAAGTTCACTTCCTGACTTGCGACAAAACCGCTCGGATAAAAATGCTTAGAAAACCGCTAAGTACAAAAAAGAATCGCCCACCCAAGCGCCGGGAATCGGGGGAAAAAAAACACCTCAAAAACAGCCTAACGCGGATGGACACACGAGCCGAACGCAATGTGAAGAAGGCCTTACGGGTATTTTCTACGGGTGCCCAAATCCCTGCTGCTTACGGACGCACAAGTTTTTCTTTCCTGCACCTCCTCCTGTGCTCTGCATCTTTCTCCATTGCCACCAGGAGTTCTGGTGTCCGCAGAAGCAATGAAGAGATGACACATGGCATAGGAGGAGACATGCAAGGGGACAGGTGAGCCAAAACTATTCTGCAAAACTAACCACAGGTTCAGGGGGTACAAATTACACATGGGGAAGACACGACTCGGAGTCCAGCAGTCATTGCCATATATCGAAAACCACTACCAATGTGCACTCTATTCAGCCCTTTCAAGTGATAGCTTTTCAACATGCCAGATTACTTTGACTGATTTTGAGGACCATCAGGTAACAACGGCATCGATCTCTGCGAGATTTTATCATAATGACCGAATCTGAGAAATCTGCAGAATATCAATGAGCCAAATGTATGTAATCTATAACCACCTAACATCTGGGCACTAATCAGTCATTGATCGCCACATTACCATGTTTAGCGCAGCTTCTGTTTGGTTGGAACAGTGATTTAGGGACAGCAGAGGCCTATGCACACGCTAGTGTGTTCTCGGACGCCTCAGTTGAGAACCTATCCTTAGTCCAGGTGTCCCCTGGGATTGCAGCATGCCAGATCAACAATTAACAATAATAAAAGGTCATGCTGAGAATCCCCCCGTGAAGAGATGGACTAGCCCAAAACCTATCAGTAATGTCAGATTTCTACTACCTACTGTAAGTGACAGCAACATAGGAGAAAAGTAATTTATGGTTAATTTTACTCTGGGATAAATTTACTTATTTGTATGTGCTTAAAATTTTAAGGTTTTCCCGACAGTTCCTCTTTAAACAACAATTGATGACCTAGTCTATTGTTCCCCTCCATACCCTATGAGTGGAAGCCGTTCCATCATGCCCAGCACTATCGTCCATCCTCCACCAAGACCCAATGTGTTCCTTAGGTTGTTGCCTAGGCTCACCTCTATATAGCATTGGGGACCCAAAGAGCCACCCACATGATAAAGTTCGATCGTGGTGTTTGTCCTCCTGGATGTTGTTTTCTGGAATGGCCAAGGCACTTTAAGCATGCTTATACAATGGCCTCAATTCACTAAGCTTTATCAAACACTTTATCAAATGTTTGATAATTTACCTCATGGGTAAAATCTAATTTTGAATTCACTAGGGTGTTATAGATTTATTGAACGTTTTATCGATAAAACATTTGATAAATATAACACCTTAGTAAATTCAAAATTAGATTTTACCCATGAGGTCAATTATCAAACGTTTGATAAAGTGTTTGATAAAGCTTAGTGGATTGAGGCCAATATATCCTAAAATGAAAGCCTGACCAATAATGCAATGTATGCATTGTTTTAAGCGGTTAGGCCTCTTACACACTGCATGCGATTCTGATCAAAAAAAAAAAAAAAATGCATGCTGCTACATTGTAAAAATTGCTACAAAAATCGGAATCATGTTGTGTGCAAGAGGCCTTAACTTGCATTTATACGGATCATAACCAAGAAATCGTTTCTGGAGCTGTGAAGTGACCCTACTCATCTATCATACCCATTGTTGCAGGGCTGCTAACATCTACAAACTCAGAGTATGGGAGCAAAGTTACCTACAGACGATGCATTAATGGTTATCTCAGGCACGAATCTAGTATAAGTGTAGCTGTCCCCAAGACGTCATTCAGCGATCCATCCTGCCAGATGGCGAAATAAGACATTGTGTAACAGGTTTCACTCACTGGATGTTTGTTAATCAGGCAGTTCCCCCTCCCCATGGAACAAAATGCAGGGATGAGCTCCGGATCAAATTCGGATGGAATCTGAATGAGTTTCTTTTGGATTTCATCTTCTAATTAGTGCAGCTGAGCGGGTGTGTGCGGGGGTTTGGGGTTAAACTTACCCAGCAGCCTTCTACTTTAACCCATTCCACGGCACGTTCTACGCCACGGTCACGTGCCTACAAACACTTCCTCCTTCTGGGTTGAAGGAGGAAGCGTAGTAGTCACGTGACGTTGCTTGGAACGCGCCGTGGGACAGGTTAAAGAAGAAGGCTGCTGGGTAAGTTTAACCCCAAGCCTCCCCACCCAGGCACACACCCGCTCAGCTGCACTAATTAGGAGGATGAAATGCGAATGAAACGCATTCAGATTTCATCAGAATTTGATCAGGAGCTCATCACTACAAAATAGGCAGCATGCTGAAGAAAGTAACCCTATCACCAATGATTATCGGGCAATGAACATTGAGCATAGGTTTGTGGCTTAAAGGAAAAGTTAAGTAACATGATGACAGACGTGTATGTACAGTGCCTGGCGCAAAAATAACTAATTCTTCTTTCTCTGTCTGAAAGAGGTAATATTCAGCTATGCAACAGAGAGTTTTTGTCCAGCCGGGAGTCAGTCGAAATATAATATTCCACAATGATAAAGAATAACAGCTATAAAATACTTTCTGGGCAGAGAATTGGGCTTCTGAGCGCAGGGCATAGATAAAAAAAGTTGTGAAAAATAATATGCATTTTAGCACTCTGAGACACGGGACAGTCTTTTACGGAGCTGACACGAAAACAAATCTACTTTTTAACCACTTCAGCCCTCAGTCGTTTTCACTTTATGCATTCGAGCAATGTTCACCTCCCTTTCATTAGCCTATAACTTTATCACTACTTATCACAATGAACTGATCTATATCTTGTTTTTCCGCCACCAATTAGGCTTTCTTTGGGTGGTACAGTTTGCTAAGAGCTACCTTACTGTAAATGCATTTTAACAGTAAGAATAAGAAAAAAAAGGGAAAAAAAAGCATTATTTCTCAGTTTTCGGCCATTATAGTTTTAAAATAATACATGCCTCCACAATTAAAACCCATGTATTGTATTTGCCGATTTGTCCCGGTTATTACACCATTTAAATTATGTCCCTATCACAATGTATGGCGACAATATTTTATTTGGAAATAAAAGTTAATTTTTTCCATTTTGCATCAATCACTATTTACAAGCTTATTAAAAAAAAAAAAAAAAAAAAAAAAAAAAAAAAAAAAAAAAATCGAAATATTTCATCTTTACATACCGTAGATATTTAAAAAGTTTAAACCCTCTGGTAAATATTTGTGTTTTTTTATTGTAATTTTTCTTTTTTAAACATTTTATTTGGGTATTTTTGGGAGGGTGGGATGTAAATTGTATTTTTTTTTTTTATGTAAATATATGTTTATTTAGTTATTTATTTTTTAATGTAGATGTAGTTTTAGTTTTTGGCCACAAGATTAGGTTTGTTTACATGACGTCACTCTAATCGGAACATGTACGCTTAGAGGGACGTAAAAGGCAGAAAAAGCAAGGCTTCCAAGAGAAGCTGTCGCTTTTTTCCTGCGGGGGGAAAGGAATCAGTGATCGGGCACCATGGCCCGATTAATTGATTCCTGCGACCGATCGCACGAGCCCGGAGTGCTCGTGTGATTGGCCGCGGGAGCGCACATGGCCTCCTGGACGTAGCTGTACGTCCAGGAGGACAAAGTGGTTAAACATATCAAAATTGTGGGATAAGTTTTACTTCAACCGCCTCCAGATGGTGGTGCTTGAAATATACGCCCTGTTTGGGTGCAGTTAATCCTGACAGGGCGTAAATTTCACTCACCGCTGCCACCCGTCAGCTTGTCATTCCCACGTCGCTGTACCTGCTCACTCTGCTGTCACAATTAAAGCAGAGCTTCTGCATATCGGCCAGGAGCCAATTTCATTGGCTCATGGCCCCATGATTGCTGTGAGCCAATCACAGCAATCACAGCACGAAATAGAAAAAGGACAGCTCTGGTCCTTAAGGGGCAAGAGCAGTCCAGTACAAAAGAGGTTAAGGGCTGATAATGGCTAATTTTTGTAACATAAAAAAAAAATGGTAGGGATTAACTTTATTTTAGATTACCTGAAACTGGCAATATAAAAACCGCACTTAAAGAGAAACTCCGACCAAGAATTGAACTTTATCCCAATCAGTAGCTGATACCCCCTTTTACATGAGAAATGTATTCCTTTTCACAAACAGACCATCAGGGAGCGCTATATGGCTGATACTGTGTTGAAACCCCTCTCACAAAGAAATTCTGAGTACGTACTCTTGGCAGTTTCCTGTCTGTGAACCCTGTTGCATTGTGGGAAATAGCTGTTTACAGCAGTTTCCAACTGCCAAAACAGCAAGCAGCAGCTACATCACTTGGCAGCAGTAAAAATGTCACCATGTGAAACGTCAGAATATAAATCAGGGATTTAAAATATTTTACAACGAGCAAACACTGACTAAATCATTTATACATAATTGTTGTAAAAATTAAGCACTTTTTATTACATTATTTTCACTGGAGTTCCTCTTTAACAGATCAGTTCTTTTTAACTATACACACCTAGTGTGCTGAACAAATTCCATGACTCCTTAAAAATGATAACTGGCTACTAACTTTTCAATTGCTCTCTAAATGTTGGGAATGGCAAAAAACCCTTCTATTTCTAGGACCAGGAATGCCTGAACCGAGTAGGATTTTCATGGAGTTCCACATACTTTTTTTGGTTTTAAGGCCCCATTCACACTTACAAAATGCAAAAAATCAGCATTTTGCAGGAGTGATTTTGCCGCAATCGCGTTTAGTGTTTCTATAGCACTGAAACGCGATTGCCGGGAAATCGCCTGAAAATAGTGCAGGCGACGCGTTTGCGTTGCGCGTTTTTGGCCATTTTGGGACAATTTGCGGCGATTAGCGCAAATCGCCCAAGTAAGAACAGGCCCATAGGATTTCATTACACTATCGATATTTAAAAGCGAAATTACGGCAAAATGCTCTAGTGTGAATGGGCACTAAGGGTTTAACCACTTTACCCCCAGCGGTGCGGATTTCTCCGTCCCCTTTTCCACCCTGTTAACACCAAGGGACGAGAAATCCGCACCTGACGCCGCTCCCGCCGCTGTCTGCGCTCCCTCGTCCCCGCTCCCCTGCTCATGCACGCCGCCGCCGCCCGCTAAAAGATCAATGAACGGGAAAAACCTTTCCCGTTCGTTGATCTCTGCCCCCGCAATGATCAGCTGCTTCTACGAGAAGCAGCGATCATTGTGAGAAAAAACAGTTTTATATGTACATTAGGGTCTGCACACCCATATAAATAGACCATCAAACTATATAGATCAATGCTTAATCACGCAGGGTGCAATGTTATAAAAATACATGAATGTTACATAAAAGAACATGCACACCAGACAAAAGATGCTTTTAAATGCAATGCTTATTATTGAAAACTTGTACATAAACCCCGATAAACGGGCAGGATACAAACATATACATATTAGCACAATTTTAACTGAACAATCAGCAATGACACAATGTTACAATATCCTGACAAACACAGAGATGGAGGAAAGTCAGAATTTACCCAACAGCAGCGCTGTTTCGAGGCAATTTGAGCCTCTTGATCACGGGCAATAAAAGTCCAAACAGGCAAACAGCAGATAGGCAACAGATGCGATCATGCAGGGCGGCGTCCTCTTCATGCTGTGTCCAAACTCAGTTTAAATACATGCCATCTAACAGCTCATTGGCCCAAAGCACCGGGGCCGGCCCAAGTGACGCATGCGTACACGCGGCAAATTGCCGCTATACGCATTGACGTCACATCCGCTTCCGCCATGTTCCGTAATGCAAAAGTCATTGCGTACAAACGTACGCGTGTAATGCGGAAAAATCAATGCGTCCATGCGGATTTTATGCCATATGGAATTTAGACTCTGCATATATGAACGGAGCAAAGCGGAGCGTTACCCTGGCTACAGAAAACCGCTTCCTGGTGCATTTAACGGTGCTTTTCCGGGCAAAATCTACAAGAAAACATTCATGTATTTTTATAACATTGCACCCTGCGTGATTAAGCATTGATCTATATAGTTTGATGGTCTATTTATATGGGTGTGCAGACCCTAATGTACATATACTTCTGTTTTCCAGGTTTTTGCACCCTATTACTGTCTTTTCTGTCTTACTATGTCTTTTGCTGATATTAGTGGGCTTAGCAGCAGATTTGCCGAAACCCTGGTTTTCAACCAGAGTGAGATTGACAGTATTATACAGCAGTTTACTAATCCTGACAGTAATTTTACTACCGATACCCCTTATTTGAAGAAACAACTTGAGTTGAATGCAAAAAGAGTTATCCAATATAAATTACACTCTGATACATTAATTGAATATTTAAAGTCCAAACGCATTCCACGAGGCCTTAGACTGAATATTAGGCCTACTTTTTGCAGAAGCGATAAAACCTTTTGTGAAAATTGGTTTCGCATTTTGAATAAGTGCAGCCTGGATCTAATAGCTCTTACGATCCAAGGGATACAGAGTGAAATTGGTAAATTGGAAGCTATCACCACCCAATTAAAGAGTAAATTGTCCTCCATTTTGCCTGCAGAGGAGTATAATTCTTTTTTGGAGTTATTGTCTGCAAACGTTGAAGCTTATAGAACCCAAACACTGTCTACTAAATTGGATAAATTTAGAAGGGATATCTTGGACTACCAAGAGGATCGTGTGTATTCGTGGAGAGAATCACGCCGTCCTGGTAGACGTATGCAAGCAGGGCCCCCTGGTCAACCTATTAGTGACAGTAGTTCTGGAGAGGGTTCTTCCACTTCCAATCAACCTTTTTTAGGCCAAGGCCAGAGAGGACGAGGAAGAAGACGAGGAGGGGTAAAAGACGTACAAACCGATTCCCGTGTGACCCGCAGTCAAACACAGAGGACGACCTAGTGGTTAATCTTTCCTCCCGTCCATTATCTGTTATTGAACATCAGGTACTTAAGAAAGGCTTGGGTTTTGTTCCTACACACAAGGGAAACCAATTAGAATTGGATACCGAGTTGTACAATTTTTTTCGTACCCTTAGAATTAAAGCCTTCTTTCACACTCAACCCCCTCAGTTGGGTAGTACCCAGGTGTCTTCACCTTTTCCTCCAAACGTTGATTTAAGTATGTGTCGAGCAAAAAGCAAATGGCAGCCTCCTGCCACAGCTCATACGATTGAGACATTTATCAATTTGGTCCAGAGAGATTTGTCTTCCCTACCTGCAGTAAGCCCTGTAAGAAGTAATTTGACTAAAGTAGAACATGAGGCATTGGAAGGGTTACGTTTGGACCCTGAGTTGATTATTAAAAGTGCCGACAAGGGTGGTGCCATTGTTTTGATGGACAGGTCTGATTACTGCAGAGAGGTTTATAGACAATTGGGTGACCATATGGTGTATTGCAAATTGAGATTTGATCCCCTCCCAGTGATCAAATATAAGATTGATGAATTGGTAAAGGGAGCGCATGAGGTGGGCACAATAGACAAGAGAACCTTCGACTTTCTGATTACTGATTTTCCTCTGACGCCACTATTTTATGTTTTACCCAAAATACATAAGACCCTGGTTAATCCACCTGGAAGACCCATAGTGGCCGGGACAAACTCAGTTTTTCAGCCGCTAGCAATTTTTTTGGATCAAATGTTGCGACCCAGTGTGGCGAATATGCGCTCTTATTTGATGGATACTACACAGTTTTTGTCCAAATTGACTAACTTTGGGAGTTTTCCTCCCAATTGTATATTATGTACTATGGATGTGTGCAGTCTGTACACATCCATCCCACATCATTGGGGTCTACAGGTGATACGGGAAGTACTGAATTCTATCGATATGAGTGAGGATTTAAAGCATTTTTTGATGGCGCTCTTGGAAATTGTGCTCACTGAAAATTACTTTAATTTTGAGGGTTCCTTCTATAAGCAATTACAAGGTACTGCAATGGGGAGCAATGTAGCCCCCACATATGCAAATTTGGTCATGGATGCTTTTGAGAGGGAATATGTATATTCCAATTCTATGTACCTCGGCCATGTTTTATGCTGGCTGAGGTACATAGATGACATCTTCTTTATCTGGGATGGCCCCGTAGATGCCCTGGAGTCCTTTAAGGTGGTCCTGGACAGCGGTGTACCCTCTATCAAGTTCACGTTGGAATTTGATTCCCGGGAAGTTCATTTCCTGGATGTCAGTGTCATCCTGGAAAGGGGCATGTTACAAACTGTGCCCTATAAGAAGCCAACTGATAAAAATACTTATCTGGATGCCCGTAGTTACCACCCGTTGAGTCTTAAGAAAAGTCTCCCATTCAGTCAATTTCTGAGAATTCGCCGTATTGCGTCTACTGATGAGGCTTTTTTTAATGAGGCGGGCAGGATGTACACTGATTTTAGGCAAAGAGGTTACAGTGAGGAAATACTATCTGATGCTTTGTCCAGGGCTGCCGGTAAGAGCAGGTCATCTCTGTTGCAATATAAACCTAAAGAACTGTCGAAAAGAATACCGCTGATTCTGACTTATTCTCCTCTCTCGAAACAGGCTTTTGAAATTGTGCGTAAGCACTGGTCGGTCATCAGCAGTGACCAGAGATTGGCCCCGGTGTTTAAAGAACCCCCTATGTGTGCATTCAAGCGGTCGAGAAGTGTGCGAGATACTCTTGTTCATGCCAGGAATATGCCAGTGTCTGAAAAGAGAAATACAGGTAATTGGCTCTCAGGGTTACCAGCCTTGAAAGGGATGTATCCATGTGGCCACTGTGTACAGTGTGGTTATGTTGCGAGAGGACCGTATTTCTCGCATCCTAGAACTGGCTCTCGCATATATCTTGATGAGTTTGCTAATTGTTCCTCTATAGGGGTTGTTTATATTATTATATGTCCATGTGGGATGCTCTATGTTGGGCAAACCGGCAGGGACATTCGCACACATATCTGTGAGCACCGCAGCAATATTCGCTGCGGTGACGCAGATTCTCCGTTGGCGCGCCATTTCTACACTGCTGGTCACTGCCTATCACAGCTACGCTTTAGGGTAGTGGAGATAGTTAAAAAACCATGGAGAGGTGGTGATATGGAGCAGAAATTGAAAAGTAGAGAACTTTTTTGGATTTATAAACTAAGGACCAAAGTTCCATTTGGTCTTAATGAGGAGGTAGACCTGTCAGTTTTGTAGACTGTTGGTTACTGTCAAGTAGGATAGTTTTATATTTTATGGCATTGTTGCCATTTAACAATTTTATATATAGTGTCTTGTTCTAAATATGTCTGTTTGTGTTTTCTTGTAGATTTTGCCCGGAAAAGCACCGTTAAATGCACCAGGAAGCGGTTTTCTGTAGCCAGGGTAACGCTCCGCTTTGCTCCGTTCATATATGCAGAGTCTAAATTCCATATGGCATAAAATCCGCATGGACGCATTGATTTTTCCGCATTACACGCGTACGTTTGTACGCAATGACTTTTGCATTACGGAACATGGCGGAAGCGGATGTGACGTCAATGCGTATAGCGGCAATTTGCCGCGTGTACGCATGCGTCACTTGGGCCGGCCCCGGTGCTTTGGGCCAATGAGCTGTTAGATGGCATGTATTTAAACTGAGTTTGGACACAGCATGAAGAGGACGCCGCCCTGCATGATCGCATCTGTTGCCTATCTGCTGTTTGCCTGTTTGGACTTTTATTGCCCGTGATCAAGAGGCTCAAATTGCCTCAAAACAGCGCTGCTGTTAGGTAAATTCTGACTTTCCTCCATCTCTGTTTTTGTCAGGATATTGTAACTTTGTGTCATTGCTGATTGTTCAGTTAAAATTGTGCTAATATGTTTATGTTTGTATCCTGCCCGTTTATCGGGGTTTATGTACAAGTTTTCAATAATAAGCATTGCATTTAAAAGCATCTTTTGTCTGGTGTGCATGTTCTTTTATGTAACATTCGAGAAAAAACAGTTTCCCAGCCTCCTAACCCTTCCTGCAAGCGTACTTCCTGTATGCTTGCAGGTCGCATAACAAAAAGTTACTGTGGCCATCTTGTGGCCAAATAGTAAAACTACACCCTAAAGCATTTTTCATATACAAATATTTTACACTAAAAATTAACTCATTACCTCCTACACTCCCCAATTTTATTTTATTTTTTTGTAATTAAAAAAAAAAATTACAATAAAAAAAATAAATACATAATTAGTTACCTTAGGGACTGAACTTTTTAAATATTTATGTCAAGAGGGTAGAACACTGTTACTTTATAAACTATGGGCTTGTAATTAGGGATGGACGCAAAACTGAAAAAAAAATGCACCTTTATTTTCAAATAAAATATTGGCGCCAAACATTGTGATAGGGACATAATTTAAACGGTTTTATAACCGGGACAAAAGGGCAAATACATTTCATGGGTTTTAATTACAGTAGCATGCATTATTTAAAAACTATAAAGGCTGAAAACTGAAAAATAATAAATTTTGCACACATTTTTTCCTATTTTCCCATTAAAACACATTTAGAATAAAATAATTCTTGGCATAATGTCCCACCTAAAGAAAGCCTAATTGGTGGCGAAAAAAACAAGATATAGTTCATTTCATTGTGATAAGTAATTATAAAGTTATAGACGAATGAATGGAAGGAGCGCTGAAAGGTGAAAATTGCTCTGGTGCTCAAGGGGTAAAACCCCTCAGTTGTGAAGTGGTTAAAATCTTGGACTGAAAAATGGACAGTCTTCACTGGCACCTGCTGCTCTTTAGGTTCCCAGATACACTAATAATGACCTACAGAATGCATGTCTTCAACAGTTTCTAGAATCTTTAAGTACACTTTAAGAATACACATTTTGAAATATGGAAACTATATGCATGTATGGAAGATTCTTAGACAAGTGAACCAGCAAAGATATTTTCTTACCACTTAAACAAGTTTAACAAATGATATATGCAGTATTGCCAAAGCTGGTTTTGAATTCTTTCCTGTGTATTTACAAAACACAAGCACAAGCCATTGTTAATTGGTACAAATCACTTATCAGGCCATCTGATCTGTTATGCAGGATTTAGAAATACCCTGGAGTCAAATGACAACCTCATGCGAACACCAAATAAAAAGGTGCAATTGTCTAGTGTGGGAAAAAGACAGGAGATTGTATAGCAGTTATGAAAAAGGGAATCAAATCCGATTAACAGGCAGAAGTTGACAGGACGATAATACATTTACATCCACGTGCATATAAAACACATGGTGCATTCCAGTCATAGTACATTTTAATATTCAAACTGCAAGAGCCACAGCCCAAACGCAGACAATATAGTACTACATTAAATTGGGGCTCCAGACATTTACCGTATGTTATGAGGAAGGTTCGGATGCATTTTAGGTTTTTATTACTGTTATTATACATTAATATAATGCTGACATTTTCAGCATAGCTTTAAAAAGTACAGAAAACAACTCATGTCATTAACTATCCCTCACATGGGCTCACACTCTAAAAAGGTAGAAGACATTCATTCACAAGTAGATTCCACCTGGAATTCTGCAAACACCTCCTCCATGTCCATCGAAGTACCTCAAACAATGCCTGCCGATCTAGGCTGGGTAGATTATCATTACTGCTTAAGATACACAAGAGAACACTGTCCTACTGGGCCCACCTACAGAGCAGCAGGCCCGACTCACCCAACTACAAAGTCATGATGCATACTGAAGACCAAGAAAAGCCATGTGCCCTTAAAGACCGGGACAACGAGGGATAGTTTGCATATTTCATCAGTGATGCATCATGGGGGACATCTCGGAGCTCACTCCAACCTGAATTATTGCAAAATTTCGTTTTAAGAAGGCAAACTTTTGTTTTGCTTAGCATTTTAGTAAGGCCCAGTGTACACCGGGCGGATCCGCCGGCCGCATCCGCCAGAAAATCCGTGTGGCTAATGTAATTGAATGGGCTGGGGCACACCGGCGGTTTGAGGTTTTTAGCAAACCGCAAACGTGTCTCCTGCTGCACATTTGCGGTTTGCTAAAAACCTCAAACCGCCGATGTGCACCAGCCCATTGAAATACAATAGCCACGCGGATTAACAGGCGGATGCCGGCCGGCGGATCGCATCAAAATCCGCTCGGTGTGCACTTCGCCTTTATCTCCTACTCCGCACCCAAAACCACTAGCGTTTTGTGGATCTGCTAGCGGTTTTGGTGTGCACTGGGCCTAAGAGTGCTTTTTTGGTCCTTAGTAGCCCCTTACTCACTCCCATGAGTTCTGGTTCACCATGACCTTGCTGGGTAGTCTGTTGCCCTGAAAGAAGAAGTGGTCAACTCTACACTCCCTCCAAACTCAGATTCACAGGTCCCATCAAGAGCCCAGATAGAGCACACCACAGACCACTATACCAGTCGCTACAGAGAGAATATCAAAATGGGCCCATACCTGGAAAATCTCCAAAACTCTCGAGAGGGAAATCCTGAGTGTCTACAGGCTCACAACCTCGAAATAGAGTCTTGGTGGACAGACATACAAACCCAGGGAGAATAGACTATGCCAACACTGTGAGCAGAAAACTATCGAGGACGAGAATCACTTCCTGCTGCACTGCCCCAAATATACTGCAACCAGGGAAACCTTCTTTAACCACCTTAGCGGTATGGACGAGCTCAGCTCGTCCATTACCGCCAGAGGGTGCCGCTCAGGCCCTGCTGGGCCGATTCGGATGAAATAAAAAGTAGCACACGCAGCCGGCACTTTGCCAGCCGCGTGTGCTGCCTGATCGCCGCCGCGAGCAGCGGCGAAAGAGGGTCCCCCCAGCCGCCTGAGCCCTGCGCAGCCGGAACAAATAGTTCCGGCCAGCGCTAAGGGCTGGATCGGAGGCGGCAGACGTCAGGATGTCGCCTGACGTCCATGACGTCACTCCGCTCGTCGCCATGGCGACGAGGAAAGCCAAACAAGGAAGGCTGCTCATTGCAGCCTTCCTTGTTACTTATGCTTGCCGGAGGCGATCGGAAGAACGCCTCCGGAGCGCCCTCTAGTGGGCTTTCATGCAGCCAACTTTCAATTGGCTGCATGAAATAGTTTTTTTTAATTAAAAAAAAAAACCTCCCGCAGCCGCCCTGGCGATCTCAATAGAACGCCAGGGTGGTTAAGAAATTGATGGGACTATTTCCAGACTTTCACACATTAGAGGATGAGAGAAAACTCTACATTCTACTAGGATGTCACAGCGTGCCACAGACAGAGAAGTATAAACTGTAAACCTAAAAATGTCCACGACCTGCTAGCCCAATGCACCCCTAACACACCCCCATTTCACCCTGCTTTGGCAATGCCTGTATGAATCTTAGTCATGCCAATAAAGATATCTTTGATTTGATTAAAACATTGTGGCCCCATTCTTTAGTCTGCTACATTGCCCCCTTGGCAGTATAACACCTCTAGGCCTCCACCTCAAAAATTACATCAACTGCCGCTGACAGCACCATGTGTTTTACATCAGCAGGTTAGGAAGCTGCACATCATTCTGATGCCTGCTGTGTGACAGAACAGGCTACTTAAAGAAGGATGCTACAACCAATTGCGCTCCTGTGGGAGCTGTAGAAGTCACTGAAATGATCCAACATTACTTCCACAGCCCCACAGGGGGAATAACACAAGCTTCCGCAGCTGTGCCACACAATGCAATGCATGACAGGAGATGGACTACATCTCCAGCCAAGAAATGGCACTGGTCGGAACAGGGTCAGCATAGGCACAAGAAGTGATCTGTGGCCAAACAGGAAGCGACAGACTACTGTGGGCCAGCACTGAGTTTTTACAAAAATCCGTTACGGTCGCTTTTCCATGGGCTCAAACAAGCTAGTCTTCATTCCTCCCACCCATCCCCAACATCAGGCTTTCTCAACCAGGGGCAACAGCCTCATCTACTTTTAAAGACCACATCTCCTGCAAAATAAATGCTGGGGTTCCTCAAAATCAAAACATTGTTTGCAGGGGCTCCTTGAGATCCCAAAATTATTTGCAGGATTCCTCCAGGGTAAAAAAAGGTTGAGAAAGGCTGCCCAACATCAATGAGCCCGGGCATCCAAGACACCATACCCGGTACACAGATTGCTCTTCCCTCATCCATTTTTTTTCTTTAAAAGTACCTTCCACAGCCAATCAAGGACTCCCCTCCCCCTCAAAAAAATGTAATGTACCTATCACAATTAGGCCATTGTAAACATTGCTCAGATCCTCGTCTTTGACCAGTTTACACATATACCCACATCAACTGCAGAGCATTTTCCTGCACGGTATGGACACACTTATACACAGTGGAGACCCAGAGAACATATCCAACAAGCTCCTACTGTGTATGTTCAGAGGGGCCCTGGACAGGATCATGGAAGGCCCTGGACTATCCAGAGGCTTAAGAATTGATTTTTAAAGCACCAACAACTTCCATAGTGTCATACAGAGTAAGAAACAAACATAATGCACATAATACATAGAATGTAATGGTATACGCAAAATATAGACTTTGGTACATAATACTGAATTGATAGACATCACAATAATTAGTGACAAATGTAACGCAATGATTAAAATCTTAACTTACAATCTAAGAAGGAAACAAGAGGTGGGGGGGGGGGGGGGGTAGTATATAATATTTGTAACTAGAAGCAATTAGGTTAACCCTCCTGGCGGTCTATTAAAAACCGCCAGGGGGCAGCGCAGCCGTTTTTTTTATTATCTTTTTTCTGCTGCTCAGCGGCATCCCCCAGCCCCGCCGATCGCCGGGATTTCCTGGAGGGCTTCCCCCGTCGCCATGGCGACGGGGCGGGATGACGTCACTGACGTCGTGACGTCTAAGGGAGACCCGATCCACCCCTTAGCGCTGCCCGGCGCCGAAAGGCCAGGCAGCGCAGGAGTCTGGGGGGGGGGGGGTGCTGTACGGCGACGCGGATGGCGGCGAATTGGCGCGGGGCGGCGGCGATCGGTATGCTGACGCAGCTAGCAAAGTGCTAGCTGCAGTCAGCAAAAAAAAAAAAAAAAAAATTACGCAGATCGGCCCAGCAGGGCCTGAGAAAACCTACGTTCGGTGTTACCGCCAGGAAGGTTAAAGGACACCAGAGGTGAAAAACTAATGAAATAAGTTATTTTTAGGAGGAGGATAGATACAATTTAAGATATTCCACAGTTTTATTTTATATTTAAATCTACTTTTTAAATGTTTACTGATTTGTTTTTGCTCAATAACACATTCATTGAAGTTTGCTAAAGCTAAAAGCTATGAACTATGGACCCTTTTATCTCTTCCCTGCTTTCAGAAGCCATTTTCTGCTAGGAAAGTGTTTTATAGTTGTAATTTCTTATCGGTGAGGGTCACACTGTAGTCTGACCTAGTCCTGACTCAGGACAGGAACTGCCACTTACATACCCGATGTTTAACTCTTTCAGGCAGAGAAAGGAAAAAAGGAACACAGCATAGTTATTTGTGAAGTATTGTAGATGAAGAAAGACGGAGCACCAGCTCTGCTCATAGGATTTATTGTGACACAACAGGCGTTACCAGGGCTGTGGAGTCGGTACAAAAATCTTCCGACTCCAACTCAGACTCCTCAGTTTATGAAACCACGACTCCGACTCCGGGTAACCAAAATGGCCCCCGACTCCGACTCCTTAGTCTAATATTTAACAGGGCTGTGGTTTTTGTACAAAAATCACCCGACTTCGACTCCTCAGTTTATGAAACCACGACTCCGACTCCAACTCCGACTCCGGGTGCCCAAAATTGCCCCGACTCCACAGCCCTGGGCGTTACAGGCATACCAGATAAAGTACAGGCAAAGGTACCGGCCTTAAAGCCTTTTAACGGTATAACCGCTTCCTCAGAGACCACAAACGGTATCAAAAGTAATGCAGCAAGAGAGTCAAATATATACTTATTATAACTATTCACCACTCCCCACTGTCTACGTATCGATAATCGAGTGTGCGCCGCCATTGCTGCGGCTCCGTGCGCTTCCGGGAATTCGCCCGCCCACTTCCTGGGGCCGCGTGACGTACCTACCCAATCGGCGCACAAGGAGTGTGAACCAATCCGGCGCTCTGTAGGGAGGACGACTACGGGTGCGTTCATAGCAACACCAGTTGCTATACTCGATTAGACAGTGTCTAATCTATATAAAAACTATAATGGCCCGAACTGAGAAATAATATAATGTCTCCATTTTTTTCCTTAACCACTTGAGGACCCACCCTTTACCCCCCCTTAAGGACCAGCGCTGGTTTGATTGATCTGTGCTGGGTGGGCTCTGCAGCCCCCAGCACAGATCAGGGTGCAGGCAGGGAGATCAGATTGCCCCCCTTTTTTCCCCCCTATGGGGATGATGTGCTGGGGGGGTCTGATCTCTCCTGCCTGCTGTGGGTGGCGGGGGGGGCACCTCAAAGCCCCCCTCCGCGGCGACATTCTCCCCCCTCCCTCTCCTACCTGCTCCCCCGGGAGATCTGGGCTGCACAGGACGCTATCCGTCCTGTGCAGCCAGTGACAGGACGTCCCCTGTCACATGGCGGCGATCCCCGGCCGCTGATTGGCCGGGGATCGCCGATCTGCCTTACGGCGCTGCTGCGCAGCAGCGCCGTACAAATGTAAACAAAGCGGATTATTTCCGCTTGTGTTTACATCTAGCCTGCGAGCCGCCATCGGCGGCCCGCAGGCTATTCACGGAGCCCCCCGCCGTGATTTGACAGGAAGCAGCCGCTCGTACGAGCGGCTGCTTCCTGATTAATTAGGCTGCAGCTGGCGACGCAGTACTGCGTCGCTGGTCCTGCAGCTGCCACTTTGCCGACGCACGTTATGAGTGTGCGGTCGGCAAGTGGTTAATATGTCCCTTAAAACGCTGAATAAAACAATTAGCAAAATGTAACACCCTAAGAAAGCTTAATTGGTGGTGAGTAAAAAATAAAAAAAAATGATCATTTCATTGTGAGAAGTAGTGATAAAGTTATTGGCGAATGAATAGGAGAAGCACTGAAATGTAAAACTGCTCTGGTCCATAAGGGAGGGATAAAAAAAAAAAACATCAGTGGTGAAGTGGTTAAAGGCTGGAGAGTAACGGCTATATTTTTGGAAGGGAATTCCTGAGAAGCGCCAGGGTTTGTGAGAAATCTTGTGTACCAGAATGTGAGGAGGTGATTCTAGCGGAGGACAGAAGATGGTCATGTGCAGGTTTGAGATTGCGGGTTGGGTGCATTGCTGGTCCTCTTTAAACAGACAGTAGGATAATATAATTCTCTAATTCAGGCCTACAGCCGAAAGGAAGCTCCCCGCTTTCCAACTATAAGCACACAAATGAGCAAACTGACAACAAAAAGAATGAATCATATCTAACCCAAAGAGGACAAATAAGGGCTGGTTCAGACGGACGTTTGCAGAGCGTTTACAGCCAGCGTTCAGGGCTTGGTGTTAAACGCTCCCATTCAAGTGAATGGGAGCGTTTGTACCAAGCTTTCAAGCGCGTTTACACAAACGCGGCGTTTGGGTCCCGATTTTCTCTGGCGTTCAAGGAGCCCCTGGAAGCTACATGTAGCTTCCAGGGAGGTTAACCGCGACGGCTAATGTCCCCCTAGGGGAAGAAAAAACGCGACCGCATCCAAACGCACACGAACGCTGCTGAACGCGACGCCAGCAAACGCAACGCCTCCAAACGTCCGTCTGAACCAGCCCTAAACTACACAGCCATCACTTTCTGTTTCCACGGTGGCACAGCCGCTTGGCCCACTTTAGAGACATATATAAACTGCTAAAGTTTATACAAGGATTACATTAAAACTCTGTAAATATGTGTAAGACTGATTCATTTACAAAAAGACTTAGCAACAACCACTACAAAGAGCTCACCAAGCCAACGTGAACAAACTGTCTAGAACCGCAGCCCAGCAACAGAATTACTGTACAAGAAGGCTATTTTTATAAGTGCTAATAAACTCCAATTATAAATAAACAACATGAAAGAAGGTTGTACAAAAGTGAAGCTACAATAGTACTGTATGCACACAAAAAGACTGCAATAGCAATGCAATTCCATTTGTATTGTAAGCTTTCAAGCATAAAGGAAAAAAAAACAAAAACGTACAGAAAACGGACAGTGACTGATTCAGTGGGAAAAGACCCAGGGTCACGCTTGTTGAAATCGGGGGTATTTTGCCCCATAAAAGAAAAATAAAAAAAATTAACCACC